>NC_052957.1:35816184-36116184 GCF_013358895.1 Oreochromis aureus
CATGTGTTTCCTGTTGCTCCCCTATTCTCCCTTATCTGATCATCCACATCCTGTACACAAAACTGTCGCTGCTGCAAGTGCCTTAACTCTCATCTAAAGTCACCTATCACAAGAAAATGTATCAAGAAAATCACTATAACGGCTTATTCTACTAAAGGATCAAAGAAAAAACAACCACTTTAATCACTACGTGTAAGCACATTATCAATTGCTCCTAAATAAATTTCATCATAGCTAAAAGCTGAACTCTAACTGTATTTTAGAACTCCCATTTCCTGTGTTATAACCTGTTTTAATATATCATTTTATTTCATTTTGCTGCTCTTAATGTTATGATACACTCTAATTTATACTTTATCAGACTTAACCAAAATATATAAGCTTTCTCCCCTTTTGCTTCTGTTTTAACCAAAAACTTGGTCACTTCAACAAGCATTTGTTATTCTATACCTGCATTTTATATAATAAGACTAATTTAGAGCTGCATGTGTTATCTCAATCTTTTACATGTCACACAGTTTAGTCACACGCAAACTCCTATTCCGTTAAATGCTAAATGGATTTCCGGCCTTTGGCCTCCTCAAATCAATACTGTCATGTGTGTTAAGAACTCCCTATGTCTGTAAGCGTGCGCAATCCTTCAATAACTCAGGTCATTCTCACAGTAGATTGGCTAATCATTAATGCTAACCAAAAGTTTTTGACCCTCAAGAGACGACTCTCTGAGCCACAACTCCGTTAAAGGCACAGAATGCAATGTGTATGAAATCATCCTCATAAAAAGCTCTCCTCTACCCTAGAAATAAATCTATTTACTATCTGTTTCTAAAGCCTACATTATAACAACTTATTCTAAAAGTCAAAAAGAAATCACACATTTTCTACTCGTAAAATCTTCACTAATCTTCCCCGTTATTATTATTATTCCCACAGTTTCCCTTTAAGTTTGGTGTACAACTCCTTATGAACACCGCATTTTATCTTCTAAACCTAATTCAGTTCATTTTAATCCTTTCTTTAGAATTAACACACTCTGCCCCAGTTTTACCATATCTAAATTATCAAACAACCCCAATAGTTATAAAATCATACTAAAACCCATTTCAAATTAAATAAATTAAACCTTAAATCCCTCTCTTTTTTGACACATCTCATGTGGCAAAAACTCAAAATGCTTCACCCAAGCTTAGGAAATTAAAAGGGAAAAAAGGTTAGTCATATCATTTCTCAGAACAGCTCAGCAATCCTCCTCTCCGGTATTTTGCTCCAGCCCTGAAAACCTGTATTTAAGGAATAAGATCAATTTAATCATCATGTCAAATCTTCTCGACTCCTTGCTCCCTTCAAAGTCTGGATCCTTGGAATTTCCTGGAAACAAAACCTGTACTTTACATTTCATACTCAACTCCCCCTTTATGATCCGTTGTGTGTCATGACAAAAATAAACTTAAACAGAACAGTTATTAATCATGTGTTACCTCAGTTAATGGTAACTTGAGTTACATCAAACAATGTTTCCCTTTTAGCATTTAGCATTTTATAATGTAATAACATAATCTAACCCCAAGTCAATAAAACAGAAATTCACTCAAAGGAAACATCAGCATCCCCAGAATTAAGTCTTCCACTCCTCCTGTTTGTCAACCTTTTATTTATTTCCCCCCTTGGTCCAATCACTCGCATTCACACATGATATTTTTGCTGATACTGCACCCTTCTGCGCACATCATCAGATGCTCCACATCAGCAAAATGAGCTCAGTCATTTGTTTTATTTCGTTTTCCTTTTTAGGAAAATAGTTCTCTATACTTTTGACTGGATTGAATCGCTACCATCCTTTTAGACAGAGACTCGCCGCCAATCAGGTCTTCTCCTCAGCCAATTATAGTCTGTAAAGCCCACCTGATTTTCGTACTTGGTAATTTTGTCAGCGCCGTCAGTTCACTCTCTTCCAGGCCTGCTTAGAACAAAAATGAAAAAAGAGAGCTGATTATTAGCTCATCAAAGTACAAAACAAAATCACCTGACAGGTTTTTTCTGAGTGCACTACTACAAAATTTTGGACCCCTTTCAGACATATCCATGTCTAATCAAACTCCCTCTCTCGAAATAGAAACAAGAGCCTCAAAAATCTGAAACAATCTCAAAGTTCACCCGTTCACTGCAACCTGGACCTCATCACAAGCTGCACCGTTTTACACACAACAATGTCTCAGGCTCAGACTCAGCCTCAGATATAAGCCCATTACACCAACATATCCTCACTAAATTATAAATTTCCTGTCCAAATCTGCACCTCTGAACAGACCTGACCACCGTAATCAAATCTCCTGTTACTTTACCATTATATTCGTCGCCCAATAATCCTCAACAGCCACCGCTCTGTCTCTTGAACTGAAAGCCTCCGACACACAGACACAGGAAGTGTCTTCGTCCCCAGTCACTCCAGCTAATTTGCATACTGATTCATCTCAACAAGTCAACGTAACAAAAGAAATACATGTTTAAACCTTATCACCTTATTCAATTATTTTCATTTTCTCTCTATAATAATCACTGGTTTTAATCACTCAGTACGAGAGCACTCCTAAGTCACTCTTTTAGACTACTTTAATCACTTTTCTTTGGTTTGTTTTTTCCATAACTCACTCCCCTGTCATATAACCCCTTTGAGTCAACTTCAAGCTTTAAGTCTATTTTATTAAACATTCACACCATTCTATCACTCATACAATTAGCAAGCTGATCTTCATTGCGTATGCTTGTGTTCTTAGCCAGGTTTAATCAATGTCTATGCATTAATCTTCATGAGCTTGTCTTTGTAAGGTTAATGCATTTTCTGTTTGTATGTGTGGTTTTGCATATGTTGCTTTGCAGTATTTCAGACTCCTTGACAATTCTCCACTTAAACAGTCAGTTTTCTCCTTCCCCGAATTACTAACCCAAATTTTGATTTCCCACTTTAAATGACAGCCCTCCTGGTCTTCAGCCAGGTGTTAGGGCTTGCTTTTCAGGTTCATGGACACATCATGCTGTGAACAATTCAACCAGAAACTTGCCTTAACTTATCCATTGGTGTTAACCTCTAATTTCCTTCCGACCGCTGGAGTGGGAAATTGATCCAGGTCTGCTTTGCTCCTAAAAATAACAAAACTAAGACATTTATTATTATCACGAGTGCTTAAACGACCCACTTCTGTCTCTTGCCTGTCACAAATACCAGTTATGTCATGTTTATGTCATGAATATGAATGTAAGCGTTTTCCTCGTTGCATTTCATGTTAATTGAGTGTAAGCTGCTTTCTTCGTTGCCTGCCATGTGATCATCTTAATTAAGTGTAAGCTGCATCTTCATTACATCCTATATTGTGCTCTTCATTGCATTTTTATGTAGTCATATTTAATTTATGCATCTTTTCACTGAGCTTTAGATTCAAACTATCTCACTTCTGATTCGTTTCAAAGATAATCTCACATGTAACAATTTGTGTATGTGTGTTTTCTATTCATTAATATATTTGTCAGTTATTTTCTTTGATTATTTTTACCTTTTGTATTGTTTACCTCTTTGTTGTGATGTGGTGGACATCCCTAAACAATCATGAGTTCCGGCTTCACTTTTCAATCCAATCATATCCTGTATTCTCGCAGTCAAACTCGTCCACATTCACCTGACACTGGTCCCTTTTTCATTCACAGTGTCCTGTTCGGGCTTCAAAGCTCCAGCAAACACAGTTTGTTCCTTCTCTTTTTCTTCTCCATTCTTCTTTTCAGTCTTCTCTTCCAAGATTACTCCAAGCATGGCAAATATGACACTCAATGTCCAGTGCTCTTCCACAATTCTTTATCCCACTGTTCAACTGCCCAGCCTGTAATTCACAGTACATGTTGCATTACTCGCTTTTCTTACATGCTGCTGCTGGTGTCGTCAGTCGTCATCAGTGTTAATGGATCAGTGGCACTGTCGTTTGCCTGCTGTATTCAAGTCCACGATGTTCTGTCGGTCTTCATCAGGAGATTGACTGTCCTTGACTGTCCTTTGAGTTTCTTCTCAGTTTCAGGGACAAAGTGACAGGTGAAGCTGTAAAATTTCAGCCAAAAATTGGCTTATTTTCCCAGTGTTAATCTATCCTTTTTTGCCGGTTACTCAAAGTCCCATGTTGAGCGAAGTCCACCTGTATTGGCACACTAAAGCATATAATTAGTATCATATTCATTTTTTATCTTAAAACCTCCATTTGCTTCGTCTGCCTAGAGTTAACTCGTCTGTCTCTTCTCTGGGTGCGTCACTGTTAAGAGAATATTGTATTGTAATATTGTATATGTATTGAGTTTCCCCTTTTATGGGCATGCAAAGTTCCTGTCCCAGACACACACACTTCCTGTTTCTGCAGACTCTGCAGAGACTTTCTGCAGGCAACAGGCAGACTGTCTCCCTTTGAATTTCACAGTCTACAAACAATCAGTAATTCTACTAAATCTTGATCTAAAAACCATACACCTTCATTTCACTCACACACATTTAAATAGAGCTCTTTCAAACATCAGGACAATTAACACTTCTTCACACACATCACCATTCTTTAGGTCAGTTTTGTAGCATCAGTCACAATAATTTCTTAAGTGGGTGTACCAAGTGTATATACTTATGTGTTTTTGATCAGAAAAAATAAACTCAACCTCTCATAACATCACTCATGGATTTCTTGAATTAAAAGCACTTTCAAACTTTAAAACATCCTATTTTACATCACAAAAGAAATATATTTCACACCATTATTTCATACACACTTTTTAAATGTTTAACCTCTTTCAGACGCCATAAATCGTCTCACACACCCTACCTTTTCTCTCAAACTTCCACCTTTTCACTCACTCAGACAAATCACGCAGAGTCACTCAAATCAAATACTGACAGCATTCACACGGTTAAAATCACTCAAAATACACTTTCATATGAGTATTTTGGACATGGCTTCCATAATCAGAAAGAGCAAGTCAAAAGGAAAAAAGAAACTGAAACCTCTCATCCTCACGGCTTCTCACCACACACACATAACTGAAAAAATAAAACACACCACCATTTATTACTCAAGAGAGGTTACTACAAGAAAATATATAGTGGTCTTAGATACTGTACAATACACTCAATCTATACATATATGTCAAAACTCAGTCAATGACTATACATCCACAGTAATGAATTCAAACTCTATTTATACTCTCGTAATACGCAAAACCAGCCTCTTAATTACAGGCATTTAGCAAAATTTTCAAACAATAGTTATAAACTCAATACTCTCGAAACAGAAACCACCCTCTCTGCGCGTCACCGCTGCTCATTTACATTCTCACACACACACCATCAGTGCACATCCGGCTGTGCACTGCTGACACAGACTTCTCTCCCACAAAGATCTCTTATTTTATATTACACAGACGTCTTTTAATTACAACTGCACATATTTTAGGCCTCTTAGCTCCTACAAATTTCGATAAATTTAACATAACGGTCCAACCGATCAGTCCCAGACTTTTTGCGACCAATTCACCAGACCAGACTCGAACTGCTCTGTCCAGATTTCTAGCCCTAACTTAATTTACAGGTAGCCAAAAAAGCGCAGGAATAGGGGACTTGAACCCCTAGCAATTTTGAAGATTCCCCAGTTCTTCCCGGCTTGTCGTACCGTACTAACCCATAGTCGCCGCTAGGTCAAGGATAAACGTCTTTATCCAGGAGGGAGTGTTACCTCCGAGAAAATGCGCTTCTTAACAGACGCCGCTGTCGTTCTAGACAAATTTAGAATAATTTGAAACAACAATCTAAGCCCAAAACAGGATTAGGATTGAGGCAGGTCTCCCGTTGTGGACATAGGGGACTTCAACCCACAAAAATGACCATCACACGTAGACCAAATGACCAACGGGACTCTAACCCACAGAATGACCAAATTCCCTATCACTCTAAGTTCACTTAGCAGTCCAACTGCTTTCTCTTTTCATTCCTTTATTCTCATTACTCAGTACTGTCACTTATACTTCATTATCATTACTTCAACCGGTAAACCTCATGAACACTTCACCAAAATCAAAACAGATATTCACCAGTAATTTCCAGTGAGTAGACTTTAATTTGTCATGTCCAATCTGATCTGGCACACTTTGGAAAATTCAACAGGTATGTGCCTTACCTTTGGATAAGCCGGCTTGTCACTCACTTTCAACCACTGACTCGTATCTGCCCGTCTAATCACCACGGACCCCGGATCTCTCCGTCTACACCTCCAAAATTCCCCTCTCACCGGACGATGCCCCCAAATGTTAAGGTTCAGATATTGAGGGGAAATCCAAAAATAACCACAGATCTGGCCTGGTGCACTTAGACAACATTTTAATGAATTACACATGTGTGAGTCCAACACTGTGCAGATTTCAGCGTCGAACTATCTTACAATAGTGAGACAAAGGTTTTATAGGGTTGGGGGTGATACTGCTCCCCCCCTCTCAGACACAATACAGCATACGTCAATCCAAAACCACAAATGTTCTGTCAACAACTTTTAACATAGTTTTAAAAGAACATTGTCTTGACTCGGTGCTTCCCCTCAGCTCGTCTTCGCTGTCGCTTATCTCTGGGACATCTGGTGTACTTCCTGGAACAGACTAACACGTACGCACCCCAACTTTGCAGTCGCAAGCAAAACATAATTAAACTCTTACCTATATAAATGAGTCTATCTAATATGTGTGTGTGTGTGTGTGTGTGTGTGTGTGTGTGTGTGTGTGTGTGTGTGTGTGTGTGTGTATGTGTCAGCTTCTGCTGCCCTTTGTTTCACCTCTCAGCTCCCCAGCCAGACCTTGTAACCTTTCCACTAGACAGAAGGCCAGCACAACTGAGACTATGTGTGTGTATGTGTGCAATAATCTTGACTGATATATAAAATATATAAAACAAATGTTTCAATCCAATACAACTACTTAAAGCTTAATCAAAGCTTAATCAAAGATAAATGCATAAAAGACAATAGCATCATCGAAACTGCTCCTCAGAATTATTGCACTGAGACTCTGCTTTCGGTTTCACTTCTGCAGAAGCATGCCTTGCAGAAGTGTTTCCTGTCTTATTTTGGCACAGAGTTACTCTACGTGGGGGCCTTTTCTTTCACCATGCAGTCTGCATATAAACATTTAAGATTATAAATTCAACTCAACAGTTTAAAGTGGTTCTTCTTGGACCTGTAATAAAAACTAATATAATACCAATATATTTGAACATCTGAATGCATCTGGATGCAACATCACTATTACTAATGAAATGGTAATGATGATTATACTAATAGCAGCAAATAATAGCAGTAAAATATTTCTCCTCTTGACACCACGCAGACATGACGCATGAACCAGGGAGACTTAGTACAAGGGGAGATGACATAAACAACTAAGGAACAAGCCTAAACTGCAGTCTAGAAATAAACTAGGTGAACTAAGCTAAGGCACAAATGAATACAAAAGATACATAAAACTCAAACACTGGGTCGCTCGACCCAGGACCATGACAATTACTTCTTAACCTACTAAGTGAACCGGACAAGATGATGGTAACAGAAATGCATGCTTAAAATACTGTTTGATCTTCATGAGCTTCATTGCATGTGTGTTTGTGTTAGTAGGATTAATGCATTTTTCTGTTTGTGTAATTTTTGTGTACCTCTCCTCTTTGCGGTGCTCCAGACACTTTTTAATTCTCCACGCAAGGCAGTCGTTTTTTCTTCCCAGTTTCCTAAACCCAAATTTCATCTCCCACACTAAAGCAGCCTTCCTCCATGTCCTCCCCTGCTCCTTCCACTGTGGTCTCGTCTCATCTCCCCCCCTTGCAGCAGTCCAGTGAGAGTCAGTTGTCTTTCAGCTTTGTCCTGTGTTTTCCACTGTCTCATCTTGCCATTTTGCTCCAAAAGTGGCAAATGTCCAACTCAGGCAGTCTTTTCAAAAGTCCATTCACACACAGTGAAGTTGCAGCTTGTTGGAAATGCACATCCATCCATCCAGTCATGATGATGCCATTTTTCTCCTTGCTACCGCTGTCTTGCACAGCTGCTGCTGCTGGACCTTTTCTTCACTGCTCAGAATACTGCTGTGACGTCTTGAGATCCATCTCGTTGTTCTGGAACTGCATTTCTTGTCTTCAGGAAGAGGTTCTTGGAGCTTGTTTTCTCAGGGTGACAAACACATGGAAGCTGTAAAACAATTCAGCCAAAACTTGGCTTGAGTGTTTCTAATGGTGTTAACCTATAATTTTCTTCCGACTGCTGCACGTGGAAAATTGATCCGGGTCTGCTCTTCACCTGCAAGTAACACACTGAGACAGTTTGATCATTGTTTTCACTGCTTAAAACACATAATTGTTCTACATTAAAAAAACAAAACAAAAGAAAACACCAAACCCTTTTCCCATTTTATTTTGCTTATTTTCATCAACAATTCTGCTAAAAATAATTTTTTCATGTGTCCACCCTAGGGGAGCTGGTGGCCTGCAGTACCACCACCTTCCGCTAGTTGGAGACTATTACTTTTACACACATTTCTACACTCTTCTTTTTTTTTTGTTTCCCATTTTCAACATTTTTAAACCCATTTTTTTTTTTACTGTTTTACACACACACACACACACACACACACACACACACACACACACACACACACACCTATTAACTCACTTGTTCAACATTTCTTTTCTCCCCAACTCACACAGCCATTCTCTACAATCTTACACACCACACATTTACCCAGTTCTTACCATACAGTCACACATTGAGTTTTGTCTCTGGTCGCCTGGTGGAAGGCCTGCCGCTCTACTGGATCCAGTTTCCCATTACTACACGAGGCGTCCCCCATGAGGTTCCTTGCCTTCTACAGACCAAGGAGTCAGCCAGCGTCCCCCCCCCCCAGCCAGACAAAAACTCTCCATGACTGTATACAAGTTAGCTACAACTCACTCATCTGCAGGAGTCCCCTCAAAGTTGATGTCTCGGTGGTGGCTGAAACACACGGCTCCGTGACTCCTCCATTTCATTCGCTTCAACAGCTGGTAAGACAAAGGTACCTTTTCCCTCAGGGGTGATCAGCCCGTCCACGGAACCATTGTTCAGAGACCACACAGACCATCCTGTTCTTGACGCCATTTTGTTGTGGAAGTTTTCCATTAAATAAAGCCTGCAGACGAGCAGTGAGTGGTAGCTAACATTCTTTAATCAAAACACAAAGAACAGACAACCAAGTTGGTGGAGAGCCTGCATGACCGCGGGGCAGACAGTCAGCAGAGTCTCCCGAGCCTAACATGGCTGTCAGTTAAATACCTTCTTCAGGAACAAAAGGCAGCACAGAGCTGTTTCACACCTTAAGGGTCACACTCCCTTGCTACCTCCTAGAGTCGTCGAAGAGACAAAAGATTCTTCCTGTGGAGTTGCCTGCTTCCCCCAACTTCCTTACTAGACCCCCACCATTTGTCTTACTGTATGAGTGTGAGACATGTTAAAATTCAGTGGCACCAAGCCATTATACAATAAAATAATGTGAATGATACATAAATAAAAGAAATTCCTATACACCATCACAACACCATATGATGGTCATCATAACAAAGAAAGTCAAGGTGTCAGTGAGTACAGTTTCCTTCACCATCACAAAGGCTCAGAAACAAACTGACAGGAAGAGGACTGCAGACCCAAAGACAACTGAATCAGAGAACAGGTTTCTGAGAGCTAACAGCTTGTTTGATGGCATCTCACAGAACAACAGCTTCAAGCACAGCTTAATAGTGGTCGTAGTGAGCAAGTCTCAGTTTCAACTGTGAAGAGAAGACTGAGCTGCAGATTTGACAGGACGAGTTGCAGCAAGAAAACCACTGGTAAGATGTCAGGATAAGACAAAGAGGCTTGTCTGGGCCATGAAAGACCGCCGTTGGAATGCTGCAATTGGATGGTCTGGGGCTGTTTGCTGCATCTAGGGTCGGTGACTTACAGAGTGAGAAGCACCCTGAACCAAAACAGCTACCACAGCATTCTGCAGCGCCATGCAATACCCGCAATAAACACCTAGTTAATCGGGGGTTCATCCTACAGCAACGGGTGTGTTCAGCTGTTATATTTGCCAAAGGGGGTTACTTTGATGAGTCAAAAGTTTAGAATACATTTTGGTCTATAAACTTATTCCATGATTTCTTTTTTAATCCCAATTGGTTAGTTGTACCATGCTTTCATTTCAGAGTGCAATGAGAAATTAAACTGCATAATATTCAATAAAAAACTGGAAAAATTGTGTTCAAAAACTTTTTACCGGTAGTGCACATATATATATATATACTAGCAGGCGAAAGTGGCTATTTTTAAGAATCTAAAACATAAAACATGTTTTGAGTTATTTCACTTTTTTTTTACTCCATAATTCCATATGTGTTAATTCATCATTTCAGCCTCAGTGAGAAGCTACAATGTAAACTGCCATGAAAATAAAGAAAAAACATTAACTGTTTATTTTTTACTTATTTTTTAAAACATTACTTCCTAATATTGTTGATGGCTGTCCTTCAAGCCTATGAAAACATTATAAAATAAAGAGTATATGCTAATATCTGCGGTCACAGAAAGTGCTCGAGAAAGTATTTTATCTTGATTTAGAGTACAAAGTACCAGGAAACTGGTCTTTTGTAATTACAAGTACTCATGTGGAAGCAGATACATTTATAAATATGTTGGCTAACATATTGCTTTATCTGAACTTTCTGATAATTAAATCTATGTTAAATTGTAATGGAGACCAGGGGTTCCATTACCTTGTTTGTATTGTTAGTAATTAATTGATGGATTGGGAATTTAAATTAGTATAATAAAGAAAAACACATTAGTTCTTATGAATTCTTTATTAGGTTATTTGACATACGATTAATTGACAGCTTGTAACGGTGAAGAGACAGTGGGACCGGCCATCCGACCTGTGTCAGAGAAGAGCCAAAGTTAGAGCTGCTTGCAGTTAATCATTTATCAACCTAAATATATGTGAAATGAGAACTTTAAAGGTACTCACCTGTCCGGGTTGCCTCTTGCAGGATGTGGAGCAAAAGGGTGAAAGCAGCTCAATCACCTGCTTAAGAGCTCCTGGAGCAGACCAGTGTGCCAGGTTAGGGAGTATGGATAAAGAGGGTTTTAATTTATATAGTAATGGGTGAAGCTTATGTTATTGGTTTGTTTATAGTACGTGTTGGAAATATGTATATGTTTGTGATGTGCTTTAATGTTATTGTATGTTTGTTTGCGTGGAGGGTTATGTTTTCATTTTGATTAGTTAACCCCCATACTTGGGCTATTCCGGATGCTCACCTGAAAAGGTAAAGTATAAAAGGAAGCCATTTTGTTTAGTTGTAGTTAGTGTTCTTGTGCTGTTATCATGCTCCTTCGTTAATAAAGTGCCAATCCATGGATGTATTTTACTCCAGTCTCGCGTCATATTATTGGACAGAACCTATGACTGCCGGCCAAAAACTGACATAAATCCAGACAGTATCATTCTTAGATGATGCTAGAGTATAAAAAAGACAAAATATTTTAAGGCAAGGTCAAATTTGATCACTTTATCAAAGTTTTCACATCTGTCATTCAACAAGTCTTCAGTGTGACTAAGTACATTGTCCTGTTTATGGGTACGGTTTTAAAAAGTGTTCTTAATGCATGTTAGTCTCATGGGAGTCAGGCTGCAGTATTTGAAGAGTAGCAATAAGTTTGATTGACTTTCTGAACCAGGGATAAAAAAAGACATAAATGATAGGGTTTACGCAAGAGTTAAAATACACCAAACATATTACAAAGGCAGCAGATGAAGCATTTAGGAAGTTATCTTGGCCTGTGAGAGCAACGCAGTAATATGGGCACATACATATAAGAAACACAACTACAACAACACCAAGAGTACGGGCTGCTTTCAGCTCCGATTTCGTAACAGTTACTGTAACTGCTCGCTGGTGAGTGACTGCATGTTGACACCTCATGGCATGAGCCTGAGACACAGCCACCGCAAACACTCTCAGATACAGAACTATAATCACAGTAATGGGAACAATGAAGGAAAACAAAAGATCAAAAAGCCCAGCAATGTAGTTAACAACAAAGACACACTCTCCAATGCAGGAGTTATACTTTCCTGGTTGTTTCAAGTTATCCTTCACAATCAAACTCTGAAAGATCACAGAAAAAACCCAACATAAACATATACAGATTTTAACTCTTTGTTGTGTGATTTTGGTGGAGTAATGCAGAGGGTAACAAATAGCCAAATACCTATCAGCAGATATGATCACCATGGTTCCTATTGAGGCTGAAGTAATAATGAATGCTAGATACTGATACAGAGTGCACATGATGTCACCGAGGAACCAGCATCCATCGATGAGCACTATTTGAAAGAACATAAGGAGACCTACAAAGAAATCAGCGACAGCCAGAGAGAGAAGGAGGAAGTTGGTGGGGGTGTGGAGCTGCCTGGGGAGAAAGAGGTGCATCATATTTAGTCTCCTGCATCCAAAATGTATGTGGATGCACATACAACAAAAACTGAAATAGAAATGCACTTCATTAAAAAAAAGGTCTACTCTTACTTGTAGGTACAGATCATGTTATGGTTTTAATTACTATTTGCTATGTTGCTACACAGCACAATTAATTAAACTATTAAAATAATTATTCAATATTTGGAGATAATGAAACATTTTCATACCTGAAGTGTGAGATGGAGATAATGACCAGCAGGTTAAGAATCACAGTAAGCAAAGAAATGAAGGAGAGCAGAATGTAAGTCAGCATGATCTCAAAGTGAGGACGCTTTGGCCTCCTGCAGGAGATATTAAGAAGTTTTGGAAAGCAGAGTTCAGTTTCCTCCATCATCACAGTGAGGCGAGCTGCTAATCATATTCTGTGTCATACAGCATATATCTTTATCCTCCCCTTTTTATTAAATGCCACACCTTCAGAAGCAGACACAGTGATGCTGCTGTGCTTTCCATATTCTTTGAATTTCATAACTTCTTTAGAATTTCACAATAAAAATCTTGCTGATTACTTGAGGACACTAAAATTTTTGGATTATAATTAACTGTATTTTATCCTTGATGGTACAGGATTTTCATGGGCAAGCTAAAGAACGGCGTTGAAGACAATGACAGCCGAAATAGTACTACGTGATAGAAATATGTAAAAAGCAGGTGTGGGACTCGATTAAAAATTAATCTTATTAATTACAGGCTTCGTAATGAATTAATCTTGATTAATCGCATTTAATCGCTCAAAAAAATTGTGGGTGACAGAATCGAATAATAGACATGGACATGGGGGATGGGACAACTCCATGGTGTGATGCAGGTGGCAGAAAGCAGGTAAAACCACTGAACATGAGACGTACGTCTCACCTCCAAGAAGCTCAGTCACAAACCTGTAGTAGACAGTTCAGGAAAGTCATTATTAATCTCGACAATAATTGTCAACTATAGAGCTTTTTGAAGAAACAGTAACAATAAGTTAAAAAATAGTTTTATTTACCTGCATGGGTCAAGGACAGTGGCCAGCTTTTGGAGTTTTATCAGCTCTGGTGGAGTTAAAATGACTAGCTTGTGCTTTTGTTTGTCTAAAGCAGTAAAAAAAGCCTCTTGATACTTTAGTAGACGAGAAACCATATCCAGTATTTAATTCCACTGTGTGGAAACATCCTGTATGAGCAGTATTGGGGAGTAACGGAATACATGTACTGCCGTTACGTATTTAAAATGCAAAATATGAGTAAATGTGTTCCGTTATAGTTACCATTTAAAAAGGTGGTGTTCAGAATACAGTTACTTTGTTGAAATAAAGGGATTACATGGCGGTCTTTTCCTGTTTCATATGTTAGGTTATGCCCTGTCTATTTTTGGTAATTCCACACCGGTGGAAACCCAAACAAAACACGCATTATGAGGCTCTAACGCCTGGTTCTTACTGGTGTGCGGATCAATAGTGAAATATCGATTCTTCCGATACCAGTAATTTATGTTATAGAATCGATTGTCATATTAAAATATCAATATTTTAGTACTTTAGGGTAAATTTGTAGTTTATCATTAACAGGAACACAGTGGAAAGAAACTATATCATTCGGATCGTCCAAATTGGAAGAAACTACTTCCCCTTTTGCCTTTCATAGTCATATGCGAAATACGGCTGTATAAACGTGTCCATCCCCTGGCGTGCGCACTCACAACAATGGCTGAGCGTAAACAAAGTCATGTGTGGACGTATTTTACCTCCACAAACAGCCAAGACGCAGTTTGCAATACATGTGGCAAGACAGTGAGGTGTTGTGGCAACACCACTAACCTCGTCAAACACCTCAGAGTAAATCATATCACAGAATATGACGAGCTTATGTTGAAGTGAACTGAAGAGGAGGACAGGGAAGGTGCTGCTAGGGTGAGACTGACGTCTCTCACAGAGTCCTTTAGTTTTCTTCCATTTGCGCAACATCTCTAAAGTTAGAAATATCCTGTCTCAGACCCAGATAGCAAGGAAACATTGAAACAATGTTTAGTCAATATCAGGCGATGTCATTGAATCAACGTTGATGTGTGACGTTGACCTAACATCACTCTTGCACCCTTTATTGCTATTGAAACAACATCAGGTTTTGATATTGAGTCAGTGTTGAAGCCTGACATTGATTCGACATTATATTTTCTAATACTGTTGACATTGAAACAATGTCAGATTCTGATATTGAAACATTGTTGAGCTATGATGTTGATTTTCCGCCTCTTTCGCACAGTTGCTTTTTATTAAAACAACAGTTAAATCATGACTGGAAATCTACCTTTCTTTATAGGTATTTTAACCAATACTAAACTACTGCATGTTTCCATCAATACTTAAACCACCTAAATACATAACTGTACTTATTCCTCAAATTGGACACCCTTTAAAAAAAAAAATGTCTCACAATGTATCATGTCAATATTAATATCCTAAAATAAGAAAGCATTGCATGTGATGTAACAGAGAAAAAAAACTAAACAAAAAAAGGTCAATAGACATGTTTCGTTTGCTAAATACTTTATTAAAAGACAGTTTCCTATTTACATTTCTATGTTTCACATAAGTTTCTAATTTTTACTCCGGGATGGGGATGGATGATGTGCGTCCTGCGCCACCCATACGGCTGGACTGCTTGTGCAAAGACAAACTCGGACATAGAGTTCACCCCTACCTGCTGCGTCAGGCCATCTAGGACAAAAATACACACACACACACACACACACACACACACACACACAAACAAAAAAAGTGAATTAGAGCACATGAATAAGCTCTTGTTATCTGTCTTCAGCAGGGAGAAAGTATGTAAACTCCTAGGCTGATAAACATGAGTCACCAGGCGTAAATCTGCAAACTGCCGCATTTGATTCCCAAAGAGCTATGAGCTGAAAAAGTGATAAGTCTTAGCATGGTGTGCTGTGTATCCTTTAAAACAAAATAAACATGGGGTCCTCGGGCTGTACAAACTGTACAACCTGAGGACTACACAAGCTGAAGACCAAAGACTCCATCTTCAGATTAACCGGACATGAAAGTCTTGTTATTAAGAAAGACAAAGTAATATAACAAAAAGCGGACATAGGACATGTGAAACACACCCAGCAGATCAGTTGATCCCTTTATTGTTGTGTGGATGCCCTAAAAGGGCTTCCACACTATTGAGTTCCTGTTTTAAACTTTATTCTTCAAGTTGCTGCCCCGTTTTTCGGCACTGAACTACTCCCTCAGTTTTCAGCCAATTTTCTCCGTTCAAACCCTAAACTGTTCTGCTATTTCTGCTAATTCCGGCTATATCTTTTGGTGTTTATTACTATTATACTTTTTAAAATATTACACTTTTTCCTTCCTTTAATTTGTCCCATTGAAATGAATGGGAAACTTCCACAATTCTGCTGAAACTTGCTTGTCTTTGAAACTTAACTACGTCCTCATGCTTTCACCTAGAAACTCCATTCAAACTTTAAAATGTTCTCAGATTATTGGGCTATTCCTGTCTGATTCAGCTTTTTCAGATCTTCTACCGTTTTAATCTTATCTCTCTTTAAGTTTTCAGTTGCAAAATTGTGATTTTTCAGAAAATACATGCGTTGCTATGGTTGCTATGCAATTAAGTCAGAGTGAGTGCTGGTCCGTTCTGAATTTTCTCTTCATGTCTAAACAACTTCTTGCTACTCACACAATTTCCACTCAACCCCCACAAATTATACATCAAAACGTAGGTATTTTTGCTGGCTTTCAGACAATGTCACTATCTTTATTGTGAGATTTACCGTTTTTTCGCAATTTGCCTCGGAGTGATACAAGGTCTGACAAGTCCCCATTCAAAGTCTATGGGGAGGTTTTGAAATTCAGAGCTGAAATTCTGTAACGGAGGCATTTTCAAATTGCCATATCTCTTTAACAAAGCAAAGTTAGGACATGAGGCTTGTGCCAATATATCTTCAGACACTGCTGACACTCACAGTGGAAGCAGTTTTTACAATTATCTTACCGTTGAGCAATGAATTACGTTTGTTTGAGGGGTGGAAATCTGTCCTTCTCTCAGTCTTCAAACTCTGGAAATGAAGCCGTTTCTTCTCTCGTCATATCTCCGCGACGGAGGTAGAACGAGCTATGAAAATCGCAGTCAAAATACACCAAAGTCCGCTGATTCACCCAGTACAAGAATTATGCTGCTAGCCCTCCTAGTTTTTGAGTTACACGACGTTTTGTAACTCCAAAAAACGGCGTTTTTCGCCTCTCACCGCGATCTATTTTCTGACTGCCCAAGTATCTGTCTTTCAGACCGCCGCCCCCCTTTCCAGGTGGCGCAATCAGTATTTAAGAATACAGACAACTTGTCAAAAAAGTTTCCTTGTGTCACACACCGATATGTACAGAGACACTAGACAGTATTTTATCACCTGGTATTTTCACTTGAGGGGCCTGGGGAAACCGTTTTTTTGTGGGCTGCTCATCCTCTGAGTCAGTATACGTGTACAGGGGATTTGGTCTAAAGAAAAGAAGTTAAAAACGGTCATAAGTAATTACAAATGTGCTTTTGGCATATTTTTTCCTAAGTTACAGCTTGATTTATAACAACACACACAGGAAACGGAGATGTGCAAGAAGGTACAGTATACAAAGAATTTTTGAAGTGCACAAGTGTACACGGCTTTGCATTTTTAAAAATTTTACAAATTTCCACTTTTTGGACTATATTATGTGGTGATATTGCAGTATGCAAGCATCACAGATATGTACAAAAGACAAGATCATAAATTCTTAACAATCAAAGATATGTTTGTAAATATGAAAGTTTTACTTGTGCTTTCTTTTATGACTGGTCTGTGTTTCTGGTTCGGACTGAAGGTCAGACGTATCACAGTGTTCACGTAGATATTTCTGGAGACTGCGTTCTGCTTCGTGAAATGTGTCTGGAAGTACAAACACAATGTATGGCCAGACATAAATTAGGACACGAAAAACTTGTTATTGTTACATTTATACAACACCAATCTAGATGATACCCACCATGGCTTATGAGAAGCCGGACTGGTGCATAGGTGAGGCATGTTGCACCAGGATGAACTCTCCTCTTTACTGCGGCATGGATCCTGAATGTGTCTCGCGGAGGATATGAGGCCATGACAATTTCTCCCCATTTATCCATGAACTAGGGACTATTTGTGTACCACCAGTGCTGAACTGCACAATGCACCAGTCTTTCATTTTTATCTTTTTTTTAATTTGGAGTCTTTTTTTGCCCTGTCTAGGATAAACAGGAAACAGATAATTACAATGTATTTCATAGTCACTACAAAACTTGATCTATTGACTGAACCAAATAATAAATAATAGCTTAAAATGTATATAGGCAACAATTACAAGCAAACCCGATAAAACAAACTCTTCTTTTTTTTTTCATTGACTATTCATGTTTGGCAATGCAATGAAAGCTGTGTTGTCAGGACAAAGAAAATGTTTGCCAGTAATATTATTGAGCTTTGTAATGCCAGGTCTGCTGTTCAGCTGCAACACTCTGTAGCATCCAATTCTGGATGACGGTAAGGGGTACTGAAAGTCAGTGTTGGGTAAGTTACTTTAAATTAGTAACTTAGTTACATTACTAGTTACTTCTCTAAAAAAGTAACTCAGTTACTTCAAGTTACTCGTTACTTTCAGAGTAACTAGTTACTAGGGAAAGTAACTTTGGTTCTACTCAGAATTCTCTTGTTAATGTGTTGCTTCCGTAACTGGATACCCAGCAAGATTGCCAGTCTTCTAGCTTGCTTACTTGCCACAAGTGCACTGTGCCACCTACCAATAGAAAGGAAAAAATAATGTGCACATTTCCACGAGAGAAATCACGCCTGGACCGTCGTTGACCGCCGCCATGATTCTAGCCTGCTTTTTACATCCAACACAAAACTGCAGTCGTGGTGCTTTTGATTGTACTCAGAACTTGGAAATTCTGCCTTCTGAATAGGAAGATGTAGGTAACACCAGACTGCAGATGAGCTGCATCCAGGGCTGGACTGGGACAAAACAATCGTCCCGGGCATTTTGACTGGAGACTGGCCCACCATTATAGGAAAAATCATAAAGCCTTTGAATGAAAATAAACACTGTTGTGATAGTGATGTACACTGTTCTGATGGTATATATGTATCAATCAATGTATCAATATATCAATCGTTTGTTGTAAGACTCAGATAATTATTTTTTTAAAAGCGAGACATTTCAAATGAGAATAATAAAGAAAAGTATTTCCTTGTGCCCCCCTTTCACTGTTAATGCCCTACCTGGCCCCCTGGCAACACTTTGCTAGACCCGCCCCTGCACAGTTACCAGCTGTCAGCTACATAGAAAAGGATGCTGGTGTTATTTGTCTCTCAGAAACAGCTCATAACTTCCCTTCAACTCATCCATGTCACCTAAAAGGTAAACCTGTTTCTCCATCACCTGTTCAGCTCTGATGATTCAGTAAGGACATCTCCTGGTTTCATCTTCATGTTTCCTCTCACCAGATAACCAAACCGATATCATGACCAGCAGCTTTACAGCTGTGGCTCCAGCAAACATCAGCTGATACTAGAAATTAATATTAAATACATTCTAACAACAGCTGATCAAGCTTAAACGTGCTGCTGTTGTTTAACGCGACATCCGCTGGTTTCCTCTTTCTGGCGCAAAGTGGGCGATAAATAAACAAGAGAGAAAAGCCGATCAGCTGATCATTGATCAGTTTCGTGATTGAAGTAGAAACAGGAGAGGAGAGAATGAGAGAAGAAGAGGCAGCTGTGCAGCTTCAGCTTTGTGTCTTTTTCATTGTAGCTGAAGTCCGGGACAAACTGTGTTCCTTTTCACCTCAGTCTAAACAGCGTAATATTTTCTCTGAATACGAGACGATTCTGTTTTTTAGGGGACGGTTGGCAACTCTAATAATTAACCGTATGAACAAAATAAAGTTCAACATCAGTAACATAGCACCCACCCAGCTGTATAGAAACTCCGTCATGCTAGCTAGCACGCAGTACAAAAATGTCAGCATACCGAAAATAAACTCCACCTAAACTTGGTTTATATCTGACTCAGATAGACTGCAGGTCATAACTTCTTACCTGAAGTTCAGTTCACCTGACACGCGGACCGGCGGCCGCTTCGTCTCTCCTCTTGCCTCCCTTTTCCTTCATCCACCTGCTGGCTTCCACCACTTGCTAATGTTATTGAATCTGTGGAAGCTCGCGATATCCACCACCTAAGTAATGAGTAACAAGCCTATCTAAATCCCAGTAACGAGTAACGCGTTCCTGGTTTTGGCATAACAACTAGTTACCGTGCTCGTTACCACAATAATAACGTAGTTACTGTAACGCGTTACTTAATAACGCGTTAGTCCCAACACTGCTGAAAGTAAGACTCTTTGTGACAAAACTTTTGGAAATTAACAAATGTGTCACCATCTACTTTCACAATGTTGCGGATTAAAGCAATGTCATCGACTACCTGCACACAGTTGTCCCCATCCCCCACAGACAAGATGTACTTTTCTGTCACTACTTTCTTGTACTGCTCTGAATGGTGTATTGGAGCCACAAGTGGACCATCATAATGCTGATGCATTAACTTTTGTGCTTTTCTTGGCGGTGTTGGCTTCACATCCGGTTTTTCAGAAAGTCTTTTTACAATTTGTTGTAAAGGCAAGTGAGGCTTTCGCAAGAGATGTTTAATCTGGCCTAAGTAATTTTCATAGGGGAAAGCAGCAATGTTATCTAACGGGCCAAAGAGTCGATATTCTTCTGACAGGTGTGTCAGCTGGTGTACGTTGTATGTGATTTCATCCCTACCATACAATTCGCCGAAGTGACAAAAATGACACCAGGAATTCATTGGCACAATCGACCATTTCATTAGACATAGAGGGGGATAACAGCAGATGCATTGCTACAGAAAACAACATAAAGTTATCATAGAACTCAACTGGAATGCTATTCGTAAGCACTACGGGCCCTGTGTACAACATAAAATTTCGCAACTCTGTTGCTTTCCATCTATCAATTTCAGACAATTCCCTTGGCTTGCGGTTAAACTCATTTGGTGTATAAGGTCGCAGAGCTTTCAACTTTTCAGAAATTTCACCTACTGTTCGACTGGACAGCCTTGTTGCAAGTACTTTGCCCTTCATCCACAAGTATATGAGTTTTCTTGTGACTCCAAGACAACATAGATGCATATAATCCAAGGGAAACATTGTTATCATCTTAACCATACCAGCTAAAGGAGACAATGTTTGATTCAAGTGGTGGTCTTCATCAATCATCAACTGAAAATCTGCATCCGTTCTAAGCTTTGCATTAACTTCTGGGTACGTCATTTTGTTCTTCCATTCACCTACTTGAACACATTTGTCACAACCAGAATAACCATTATGAGCCTTTATGTTTTTAATGAAAGCTCTTGCAGGTGCATCACACACAAATGAACATACTTTAACTGTTATCTGGCAGCTATTGTAAATAATGCCATACTTCAAAATGTGGGTGAGGTCCTTCACAAATGGGTCCAAGAACTGAACTACACTTTTTGGCTTACCAAGACCACAGTAGAGACCAACAAGGAATGGTGATTTGGTATAGTCAACATTTGCAATTGCCAGAATTGGCCAGAACTGAAGTTTACTGCTTTTGAAAAGGGGTAAACCGTCTATATTAAACTGCAATTTTAAGTCTTTCAACTTGGCAGGCAAGATCAAGGAAAATGTAGAAGCCCACTATCTTAAACTTGTTATTAAGAATTCAGTATTTGGCGCTTTGTCATCAGCTTCAGCATCACTATTATCAGAATCAAACGGTGGTGCATGGCAACCAAAGCTGTCAAAACTAAAGTCACAGTCATTATCCTTGTCGGGTGATACATAGGTCTCACATACTTCTGAAATCTGCTCATAGCGACTGGTAAATACTTGACTGTCTATACCTGGGTGACAACAGTGGGACACACCAGACTCTTCTGCAACCTGCGGTCGCTTAACTTCAACTTGTGCATTGCCGTTTTGGTTATGTTTTTCAGCAACCATCTCTTTAAAGTGCCTGAGTATATCTGACTCTGCTGCCTCAACCATTTTCCGTAATTTGCGCCTCCTTGACCAGCGTGATGTCATTGTCAGTGTATATCAGATTAAACAAATAGTGCTATATTTGGAAATAGCCAAATAAGCAAATTGTTTAACACTAGGAATTTATTTAAGGACGTGAGTTTCTTACTTATTGATGGGTGGATGGTAGTTACCAAATCAGATCATAAAAAAAAAAAATAAAAGGAAAAATAGGGCACAATGTCAATAAAGAGGGAAAACTAGATACAAAGACGGCTGAACCGAGTCCTATGTGTGAAGGGACAGTAACTGCGTGTGTATATGTAAGCATTTAAACACTGAAGATACTAAAATTAACAGTATTTTGTCTAAGTCTGCCATTGTAGGAATTCATGGCACCGAGACAAAAATGTGGCGCACAGTGTGACGTCAAAATAGGCGCACACCTTTGACGCTGCGTTTTCTCCATTTTTTTACTCGTCCACACGTAAATGCTTAAATGGAGTTTTCGAAAATATCCACCCTGGCAGGCTTTAAAAATCTCAGTTTTCAGTTAACGAAAACGCAGTTTACGTGTGGACAAAAGGTGCAAACGCAAGGTAGGGTAGGTGAGCGTGCAACTTAAAGTTTGAATTGAGTGCGAAATGAAGTGGGTGCTCTCCAATCATTAAAAGTAACAAAGTCATTGAACACATTTATACAGTTACCTTTACGTTTATCAATCACATATCGCAGATTTACAATTTTTTGTAGTACTATGCTAAAATGCAACTACAGAGCGAAAGTCTGGGTCAAGCGCCGAGGCGACGGCAAGAACGAAGGAACCCTCGAAGCGTTAAAGCTAGCTTTGTAAGGGAATATAACGAAAAAGTATGAAACGAAAATGTTTTCTTTGTTGATAGACTTTGTTCGCAGTGCAATTTATTTGTTGCCGGACTGTAAGATAAAAGTAGACACAATTTCGGGCTCCCACATTTTGTCCGAAACTGTACATGAACAAGTTTGGGTTTTTTTATGTTATTCAAATGCGACCGTGGAAATAACAAATAGAAGAAAATTCATTCATTCTTACCTTATACTAATCGTGGTGCAGGCCAGTGCAGTGCATGACCTGATGCCTTCTCTGGTCAATTCCGCTGAGAGTAAATCTAATTAAAAGAGTGTGCAGACCAGCTGGCTGGGGTCTTCACTAAGATCTTCAACACTTCACTGTCCCAGTCCTGCATCCCACCGTGCCTAAAGTCAGCCACAATTGTCCCACTGCCAAAGCGTACTAACATTAGCAGCCTCAACGACTACCGACCAGTTGCTCTAACACCTGTTATAATGAAGTGCTTTGAGAAACTGGTCCGACGTCACATCATGTCCTGCCTGCCACCCACACTCGACCCACTCCAGTTCGCATACAGAGCTAACAGATCAACTGAAGATGCCATTGCTACAACGCCCACACCACCATCTCTCACCTGGAAGTGCAGGGGGGCCGTTACACCAGGCTGCTCTTTGTTGACTTTAGCTCTGCTTTCAACACGATACTCCCGGACAGACTAATAGTTAAACTGCTGGAAATCGGACTTCCTTCTACCACCTGCCGCTGGATCAGAGACTTCCTGTCAGACCGTGTACAGAGAGTTAGAGTGGGGCCTCATCTTTCCTCAGCCCTCAGCCTCAACACCGGCTCTCCACAAGGCTGTGTACTGAGTCCCCTACTGTACACTCTGTACACACATGACTGTGTTAGTACCCACCCAGACAACGCAGTCATCAAGTTTGCAGATGATACCACCGTGGTGGGGGCTCATCTCAGGGGAGATGAGACGGCGTACAGAGCTGAAGTTCAGAGGCTGTCAGATTGGTGTGTAGATAACAACCTGGACCTCAATACCACCAAGACAAAAGAACTGGTAGTTGACTTCAGAAGGAGGAAGTCCGAGCTGCAGCCTGTCAGCATCAACGGGAGTGCGTGGAAAGGGTCTCCAGTTTCAAGTTTCTGGGTGTGCACATAGACACAGACCTCCAATGGAGCTCTAACACCTCTGCGGTCTTAAAGAAGGCCCAACAGCGTCTCCACTTTCTGAGAATCCTCAGAAAATGGACCTGAAGAAGGAGCTGCTGACCGTCTTCTACCGCTGCTCCATTGAAAGTGTGCTGACATATTGCATCGGTGTATGGTTCTCCAGCTGCACCACAGCACACAGAAAGGCACTCCAGAGGGTCATCAATATGGCCCAAAAATCATTGGACATCCTCTTCCCTCCCTGAAGGACCTGTACAGCACTCGCTGTCTCAAGAGGGCACGCAGCATCCTACAAGACTGTACACACCCAGGACATCGGGTGTTTAAGCTGCTGCCGTCTGGCAGGAGGTTCAGGCTGCTGAGGTCCCGAACAAACAGACTCAAGGACAGCTTTTACAACAGGGCAATAGCCTAATCAATGCAAATAGCTGACCTGACTGGCTACCTGCCTGGCCTTTTTTAGGGGAGGTAACAATGTTTAAAACAATAACAATAATAATATTTATATTTATAACAAGGTGCAATAATAATTAATGTGCAATAATAACAGTGTGCAATACACATAACACTTATTCTTCTTTTTTATTTCTAAGTTAATATACTGTGTTGTGTTGTTTGTGTTGCGTTGTGATGTGTCATATCATGTCGTGTTGTGTTATATGTAGTGCCGACGTAGGACAGTTTTTCCAATTTCATTGTACTACTGTACTATGTATGACTGTGCAATGACAATAAAGAATTATCTTATCTTATGTCCCGCTCTACTGTACAAGACAATGGATACCTGGAGGGATGTACCACTGTGAGAGGGGTGCTGCGGAATAGTCCAAGTGATCGCTGCTGTAATTTCCCGGTCAACTATACATAAATTGCACGTTGACACGATTTTTTAAAGCTGGTGAACTGGACCAAAGTCATTGATAACAGAACAATAAATCTACTTTCTCCGGTACTTTATACCTGCTCAGTTGCAATGCAATTTAACGCTCAACTACAAATCGATGGCTTTTTGATGGTGACCGGTGCCGAATGATGATCAACTATAAATAGACGTTTTCTCGACGTTGTTGTTGTCACCTGGTCGACTACAAATAGATCAAATATCAATGACAAAAAAACAACGGTAAATCAACATCATTACAACGTCTCTATAGTAAGACCGTCGGTTTACCACAGTATTTCAATGTTGTTAAAACATTGGCATTTCAACCCTGACCATAACGACGGTTCGGATGAAAAATCAACATCAATTCAATGTCAAAGGAGTTTGCGAAGAAAAGCGTCTGGACTTCTTTAAGTTGCTTGAAGACGTTTCACCTCTCATCCGAGAAGCTTCTTCAGTTCTGAATTCAATGTCGTCTTGCTATCTGGGGAGTGACGCTGAAAAACTACTTCATGCATTTATTACTTCCAGGCTGGACTACTGTAATTCATTATCATCAGGATGTCCTAAAAGCTTGCTGAAAAGCCTTCAGCTAATCCAAAATGCAGCAGCAAGAGTCCTGACAGGGACTAGAAAGAGAGAGAATATTTCTTCTGTTTTGGCTTCCCTTCATTGGCTTCCTGTTAAATCCAGAATTCAAAATCCTGCTCCTCACATGCAAGGTCTTAAATAATCAGGCCCCATCTTATCTTAATGACCTTGTAAATGGTAAATGGCCTGTATTTGTATAGCGCTTTACTAGTCCCTAAGGACCCCAAACCGCTTTACACAACCAGTCATCCACCCATTCACACACTGGTGATGGCAAGCTACATTGTAGCCACAGCTGCCCTGGGGCGCACTGACAGAGGCGAGGCTGCCGGACACTGGCGCCACCGGGCCCTCTGACCACCACCAGTAGGCAACGGGTGAAGTGTCTTGCCCAAGGACACAACAACCGAGACTGTCGGAGCCGGGGCTCAAACCAGCAACCTTCCGATTACAAGGCGAACTCCCAACTCTTGAGCCACAATCGCCCCAAGGTAGTACCATATCACTACGATATGGTACTACCGTGGGGCGATAGTACCATATCACCCTATTAGAGCACTTCGCTCTCACACTGCAGGCCTACTTGTTGTTCCTAGAGTATTTAAAAGTAGAATGGGAGGGAGAGCCTTCAGTTTTCAGGCCCCTATTCTGTGGAACCAGCTTCCAGTTTGGATTCAGGAGACAGACACTACCTCTACTTTTAAGATTATGTAGCCCAGCTAGAAAAAAAGAGCAGTGGAAAGTAGTTTTTTTTTCCGTGTATGATGTAAACAATTTAGTCATTTCTTTTTCTTTTTTTTTGTTTAAAGGAAGATGTGGACAAATAAGATTATCTGTTGTCGTTTAACTTGGCCAATCAGCAATGAGCTCCCTGTGACCCTTGCTGTTGACCTTTTTTTTTTTTTTTTTTTTTTTAATTTGTTCATTTCAGGCACAACAATAAAGTTGAACATAAAGTGCACAAAAACAAAAACAAACAACAAAATGTACCTGAAAAGGAGTGGGATGAAGAAAACTTATTAAATCCCACCCCTATATTCACTTATCAACAGAAACAATAAACTTCCGCAGCTACGCCCAAGCAAAACAAATAGAACCTTCATAACTGAATACAGAATATATTAATTATAAATTGCGTTACCACAGGTAACAGGCAATAATAATTACAAGTAACAAACACACATACATATACATACATACATATATATCTACACACACATGTACATATATATACATACATACACACAAACTTTTTTTTTTTTTTTTTTTCCCCTTGGAATCCATACCAGCAATGGTAAGAGAACAGACATTTCAGAGCACACTAACACCATCATTGATTATACTGTGACCAGACCAACTGTTTGTAGAGAAATTTAAATCTATGAATATTTTTGCATTGTTTCAGTTGTAAACTCAGACTGTTCCAGATTTTCACACCACATACAGACACACAAAAACCTTTACGGGTTGTTCGAGTTCTGGGTAATTTGAATTGTCCAAAGCCTCTCACATTATAAGCCCTTTCTCGAATTTCAAATATAGATTGTAAATTTGCAGGTAGAAGTTTATTAAAGGCTTTGTATAAGATTATGGATGTATTGTAATTAACCAGATCCTGGAATTTAAGTAACTTTGCCTGAAGAAAGAGTTTGTGAGTATGATCTAGATAACCAGCCTTGTGAATAATACGCAGTGCTCGTTTCTGTACTGTGACTAATGGATTAGTTGTGTTTTTATATGTGTTTCCCCACACTTCCACACAATATGTAAAATATGGAAGAACCAGAGTACAGTACAGAGTACGAAGTGCATCTTTATCAAGGTATGGTTTCACTTTATTCAAAACTGCGAGGCTTCTGGAAATTTTGGTTTTATGTGTCTGACGTGGGGTTTCCATGAAATTTTGTTATCAATTATGACTCCCAAAAATTTGTTTTCACTCACATTATCAATGGGTACACCTTCTATAGTAATTGGTAATTCTATATTATATTTTAAATTACCAAAAACATTGCCTTAGTTTTATTTATATTTAATGATAATTTATTTATATCCATCCATTTTTAATTAATTTTAGCTCCCTGTTTACGGTCATTACAAGATCGGTATAATCATCGCTACTGAAAAATATGTTAGTATTATCTGCGAACAGTATGAGTTTAAGTACTTGAGAAACATCAAAAATATCATTTATGTAAACATTGAAAAGTTTTGGTCCGAACACTGACCCTTGGGAACACCACATGTAATACCAAGTTTCTCTGAATGGTAATGCCCTATACTAACATATTGTTCCCGACCCGTTAGGTAACTTTTTAACCAGTTTCCAGCTTTCCCTCGAACACCATATCTTTCCAATTTATCCAATAAAATTGAGTGATTGATTGTGTCGAAGGCCTTCTTGAGATCAACAAAAATACCGACTGCATATTTATTTTTATCCAGTGCATTGGTAATTTCTTCTACTGCCTCAATTATCGCCATAGAAGTGGTTCTTTGCGTTCTGAAACCATACTGACCAACATTTATTATTTTATGTTTTTCAAGGAATTTTTCTAATCTTGAATTAAAAAGTTTTTCTAAAATTTTTGAGAATTGAGGCAGTAGTGAAATAGGCCTATAATTGGTAAAACTGTGTTTGTCATTACTTTTGTATAGTGGTATTACTTTTGCAATTTTCATTTTTTTCGGAAAACAACCAGACTGAAATGATAAATTACAAATATATGTTAAGGGACTAGCAATGTTCAGAATAACCTGTTTAACTACAGACATATTTATGTCATGATAATCCATTGAAGACTTACTTTTACATTTTAATGTGACCTTGATCACATGATTTCCTGTGTTGCCATTTTCGTTCCTGTTCATACAATGCCATGTGCCATAGAAACTAATGTTCCCGAAGTCGAATTGCTAGGAGTTAAAAGCAAGTCTGCTGCAGTTGTTTTTGGTTGTTCAGAGTTTCACCCGGTCAACGGTGAGTACGAAAAGTGGGGAAAACCTAATTTATTAAGGATAAAAGGGCAGACTTAACAGGACGGAAAGTCCGCTAGCCGCTAAGCTAACAGCTAGCGCTTGCGCTAGCAGAATTGAATGTGTTTCTGTGTGTGAAATGGCTAGCGACTGCGACCGTATTACGTTTATGAAAAAAAAAGAAAAGAAATGAAAACAAAAGAAATGGTCTTAATCAGTTTTATGTGTAACAATTTAATTCAATTGTAAGCTGATTCTTGTATTTTCAGTTGTGTTCTTTGAGTTGTTTATAATGTACAAGTCTGGTGAGCTACTGTGAGTTGCTGACTGCAGCTACAGTGTTAACTCTAGCAGCGGTGTTTTTGTGAACATTGTCAACCCTTCAGGTTGATAAAATTATAGCTCACCTAAGAGGATATGATGCTGCAGTGATATAATTTTGTTGTACAACAGAGCTAGCTGAATTAAGATATAGAGTTACACTGATTCTTATTGTTCATGCTGAATGTTCTAAGTAAGTGTGGCTGTTTCACAACGGTGTATGTGACTATATGGACCTGTGACCTGTTTATAGGTCAGGTTTTTTTGTTATCTGGTAAAAGGATAACTCGACAGACGGACCCAGTCTGAAGCAAGCCTCATTGAGGAGCAGCGATTCCACAGTTCCAGTTAACTGGATGGCGAGTCAACCCAAAAGTGAACAGGATTTGCAGAGGTTTTATTGAAGCCAAAGTTTCATTCCCATTGAAGCTTCCGATACCTGCAGGACTACGAACTTTCTTCCTTCATCGGAGTGTGGTAGGACAAATGTTAAACAAACTGAACGGGCCCCAACGATCCAACAGTTACCAGACATTATTCACTCATACAATTGACTCAGAGGAAGCTGTAAGTGCGCACTTTTATTTAGTTTGTTATTTTGGGGGAAATATTTTGTATTTTTTTTCTATTGCTTTCATTACATTGTTTGCAGCTGCTGTGTGTCAAATATAACAAAATTGTTAACAGTTTACTGTGGTGTGGCCCCTCCTTATTGATGTTTATATCTTGGGCTCCTGCCGATCCTGGATTTTCTGATACTGGCTAGTGGAGTTCAGTCATTCATAATAATAATTTGTAAGTTGGGTTACAATTAGGCTTCAAACTTTCCTTTTTGCTAAAGCATATAGTTAGGGCTGGACCAGGTGACCCTGAATCCTCCCTTAGTTATGCTGTAATAGACGTAGGCTGCCGGGGATTCCCATGATGCATTGAGTTTTTCCTTTCCACTCACCTTTCTCACTCACTATGTGTTAATAGACCTCTCTGCATTGAATCATATCTGTTATTAATCTCCGTTTCTCTTCCACAGCATGTCTTTATCCTGTCTTCCTTCTCTCACCCCAACCGGTCGCAGCAGATGGCCCCGCCCCTCCGTGAGCCTGGTTCTGCCGGAGGTTTCTTCCTGTTAAAAGGGAGTATTGACTTCCAACTGTTGCCAAAGTGCTTGCTCACAGGGGGTCATATGATTGTAGGGTTTTTCTATGTACCTATGAAGCGCCTTTTGTTGTGTCACAACTTTTGTTGTGATTTGGCGCTATATAAATAAAATTGAATTGAATTGAATTGAATTATATTCATGTAGTTGGAAAAAGCTTGATAATACAGGGTGGGCCATTTATATAGATACACCGTAATAACATGGGAATGGTTGGTGATATTAAAATCCTGTTTGTGGCACATTAGTACATGTGAGGGGGCAAACTCCTCAAGAGGGGTGGTGACCATGATGGCTATTTAGAAGTCGGCCTTCTTGGATACAACTTTTGTTTTTTCAATAGGAAGAGGGCCAAGAGGGATGTGACACATCAAACTTACTGGTAATGTCACAAGAAAAACAATGGTGTGCTTGGTTTCAACGTAACTTTATATACTTTATAGTGACATATCAATGGCCCACCCTGTATATTAAGTAATCCAAAGTATTCAGAATACGTTACTCTCACTGAGTATCGGAACGGAATACATTACGAAATACATTTTGGGGCATGTATTCTGTAATCTGTAGTGGAATACTATGATCGAATACCTTCCCAACACTGTGCATGAGTGGTTCTTTCTTTTGCCCCAGTCTTGTTTGCTCCTCGTGTAGTTCCTCCACATTAGCAGGGCTTTCTGTAATGTATCTAACTTTGCTTTTCAGTGTCATAAAGCTGTTGAATTTTACTTGAAATACAGCACGGCAGTTGGAAAGTTGGATCACCTGATTCTAACTTGCACATTTTCTAACCCCCTATCTTCTACCACTGATAGTGGTCTACAGTGCAGAGCAATCCATTTTGGGAGAGAATTTGTGAGTTTGTCTGATGTTGACTTACTAATTTTGATCCTGAAATCAGTCATTTCCTCAAGTTTGGGCTGCCAAACTGGGACTGCTAGCTCTAACAGCTCCCACAGTTTGCTGTGCTCGCTGCAACATGTTTTGCATTTAGATGGTACCGTAAGGTTGAACTGCTTCAGTGGTATGCAAACTCCTTTTTGCACAGTTTGCACAAAACCATGCTTTTATCAAGGCTTCCGTCGGGTTGTCTTTTAAAATAAAATTTTCCTCAAATCAGTCCTAGCAACGTGCTGTCATCTGATTCTTCTAGCTCTATACTTCAAAAACTCAATAACGTCTGGTGCCCCTTGTGTGTAGCAGCCGGTTACAGCAGCTCTGCTCATTTCTGAGCTTCTTCCTTATTATCCTCTTTACTTCTCTTAACCTTTAGTTTAGTATTAGCAATTAGATTCTGCCATCATGCACTACCGTTTCATGCTAGTTCTGGTCATTTTCTCTTTATCTTTTTCCCCTTTTTTCACCGCTTTTGGAAACCCGGCGCACAGCTCCTTTGTTTATGTTAGGGATCTGCTGTTAGCGCTGTGCCCTGCAGCTGCAGCTGTGCTAACGGCAGACAGACCCGACATATTCAGTGAGCTGAGGTGGATGAGACGGGGGAGTCGTGCTGAGAGGGAGCATTGTCGCCCAAGAAGGAGACGCTACAAACCATCTCTCCCTTCTGTGATCATGGGAAATGTGAGATCGTTAGGTAATAAGATGGAAGAGCTATCGATGCTAACCCAGTCACAGATGCTACACTGCCAGGAGTACCGGCAGTGTAGCATCATGATGCTAACAGAGTCCTGGCTAACACTGCTAACTGCGGAGACGAGTGTGGAGCTCCAGCTGCTGCAGGCGGACAAGACAAGAGAGAGTGGTAAGAGGAAAGGAGGGGGACTGGCAGTGTTTGTGAATGGCAGATGGTGTAACTCTGGGCACATCACTGTGAAAGGACAAGTCTGCAGCACAGACATTGAGCTGTTAGTTGTAGCATGCACCCATAAACCTGCCCAGGGAAATCTAGCATGTTATCGCAGTCAGCAGACTGCAAATGCCATCTCTGAGAGCCCATTTTTAAATATCAGGGGACTATAATCATGTATCACTGGACTCCGCACTGCCCACCTTCACCCAGAATGTGCCATGCCCCACCAGAGACAGTGAAACATTGCACTTACTGTATGAGAATGCAAAAGAGACATACAGTTCATCACCTCTCCCGCCCCTGGGAAGATATGATCACAACTTGGTGCACCTTGTTCCTGAGCCATTAGTGCACAGGGAGGCACCAATCACATGAGGTGGTCGGAGGAGAGCTCTTAAGTACTGTTTTGAGTCTGCTGTGTGGGAGGTGCTTTGTGACGACCAAAGAGAGGACATCGACAGCCTTTTGACCTGCGTCATGGGCTACATCAACTTCTGTGTGGATAACACCGTACCCACCAGGACCGTGCAGTGTTTCTCCAACAACAAACCTTGGATTGCCCCAGAAATTAAAGCTCTCCTCAAGTAGAAGAGGAGGGCCTTCAAAGCTGGAGATAAGGAGGAGCTGAAAAGGGTTCAGAGAGAGCTGAAAGCTCAAATCAGGAACGGGAAGCTACAGGGACAGCTACAGGCAGAAAATGGAAAACCAGCTTCAGCAGAATAATGTTAAGTCTGGAGAGGCTTAGAACCATCTCAAGCCACAAAGATCAGAACTCTCTGCCCAGGGGGATGTGAGGTGGGCAAATAAACTGAATCACTTCTTTAACAGGTTTGACTCATTCAGGATGCAGTCTTCAATATCGGTTGCAGACACATCCACCCCCACTGCTGCTTTTCCACCTCTGACACCTCAGATACTTTACACCTCCTCCACTCATTTTGCTCACTACTCCCCACCCCCAGTCACAGCATCCAGTACACATCCGACACATGGCTCCAGCCTGTCTTTCTCAACCATCCAGGTTAGGAGGGAACGGAGGACAATTAAAGAAGGAAGCGGGTCCTAATGGCATCAGCTCAAGGGTTGTCAGGTCCTCTGCAGATCAACTGTGTGGGGTGATGGAGTGCATCTTTAGCCTGAGCCTGAGGCTGGGGAGAGTCCCACAGCTCTCAAAAAACTCTTGTGTGCTACCAGTGCCAAAGATTCCACGTCCCAAGGACCTCAACAGCTACAGGCCGGTGGCTCTGCCATCCCACCTGATGAAGACCCTGGAGCGGTTGGTCCTGGTTCAGCTTCGGCCCCCGGTGAGCTCATCACTGGACCCACTTCCTACCAGCCTGCAATTAGAGTGGATAATGCCGTCATTCACCTCGTGCATCGTTCCCTCTCTCACCTGGAGCACTGTGAGAATCATGTTTTTTGATTTCTCCAGTGCCTTTAACACTATTCTTCCCACAGTCCTGAAGGACAAGCTGGAGAACTCAGGAGTGGACCATCACCTCACAGCATGGATACTGGACCACCTCAACAACCAACCACAGTATGTGAGAACTCAGGGCTGTGTGTCACACAGGGTCGTCTGCAGTACAGGGGCCTCACAGGGAACGGTTCTGGCTCCATTCCTTTTCACCATCTATACTGCAGACTTCTCCCACAATTCCACCCAGTGCTTCCTGCAGAAGTTCTCTGACGACTCTGCAATAGTCGGCTTCATCATTGATGGGGACGATCAGGAGTATCAGGATCATTTTTGAGCTATCACTGTCTTTTGATGCTCATGTCAAGTCAGTGACCCGCTCCGGCTTTTTTCCTCTAAGAAACATTACCAAGCTCAGTACTATTGTATCCACAGGTGTAATGGAGATGCTTGTCCATGCCTTTATCTCCTCTCGTTTAGATTACTGTAACGCACTCTTTTCTTTTCTGTCTAAGGCTTCCCTAAATCGCCTCGAAGCGATCCACAATGCCGCAGCAAAGGTTTTATCCCACAGTCATAAATTCTCTCACCCCTGTGTTAAAATCCTTGCACTGGCTTCTGGTTGAGTATAGATATCAGTTTAAAATCCTCACTTTTACATTCATGTCCCTACAAGGTCTCAAATCTGGTTCTTTTATTCTTTTACTGGACAGAGAAAACACGACTCAGTTGGGCAAAATATTTATAATTATTTTATTTAAGCATTACTTTCCAGAAAGGGATGTGCAGAAGGCTAAACCCTCCACAGATCTGAATCATTACAAGCCGAATGCATATGATATAGTTCTGTTATACGTCACACACAGTTTTGATAAAAACAACTCCTGCGCTTCACCCTGCCAAGTTTCACTTCCTGTCTACATCCTGTACTCTGCAGCTCTCAACAAAACGTCTCATTCTGAACAGTTTCCTGTGTTGCTCAGTGATCTATGACCTCTCACCCACCTTATGACTTTTCTAATATACTGACCTAACTAAAACAATATAAACAGCAAATAAGCACTGAGAATATATATATATTTATTCTTTAACAAAGGTGAGGCCCCCACTTATATCACTGAGCTTCTTCTACCCTACTCTCCAAACCAGATCATTAGACACACTGATAGTGGTCTTCTAACCATTCCACAGACCCGTTTGAAAATTGAGGGATCGCGCTTTTCAAACCTTGGCTCCAATATTGTGGAACAGTTTACCTCCACCACTACTTACCATCAACTCTGTAGCTTCTTTAAAAACCCCCAGCTCAAAACACATCTGTTTAGACAGGCATTTAGGTAATATTCATGTGTAGTGTACTGTTTTATTGGATATGCTATTATACCCTCTTTATAGTGTTTTATTGTTTTGATAGATATGCTTTTATTCCCATGTGAAGCACTTTAAAAAGTGCTATATAAATACATTGTACTTACTATTTCTTTTTAAATATTACTGTCAGAGTTTTACCCCTGATACTGCTGGATAAAAAGAAGCTCACTCAGGAACGAGGTCACACAGAACTCAAGTTTTCACTCGCGAGAGGGAAGCAGTTGTCTCCAACCCACTTCAACTTGCTTTCCCCCTGCAGGTTGTTTTTATTGGTTACACACATGAATATTCATAAAGCTTGTCGCTGTATTACCTATGAGAAATTACTATAACTGGTTACAAAGTGTGATTGTGCTGTGCAAGTGTGACTGTGCTGTGCAAGCGTGATTATACATTGTGTGTGGTTATATGATGGGAGTGCAGCTCTCCCAGATTGTTGTTGGTAGAATCTGTTCTTCTCAAGGCTGCTTGTTCCCCTTATCAATGTCATGCACGTAGCCATATGCCTAGGTTACCTATATAGCAAACAGAAGCATTCTAGCTTTCTAAATGGCATTGTGTAGCTTTTTAAATGGCAACCTACAACCCCTACATTAAACCTAACAATTACCAAGTGCAATTTTTTTCCTGCTATAACAGAGCATTTTATTCTATTTTTGTATAACACTTTATTCTATTGTATATAGTATTTTATTCTTGTTGTATAGTGTGCTGCCACACAGCAAGAAGGTCCTGAGTTCAATTTCACCATCAGGCCGGGGTCTTTCTGTGTGGAGTTTGCATGTTCTCCCCGTGTTTGTGTGGGTTCTCCCCAGGTACTTTGGTTTCCTCCCACCGTCCAAAGACATCCAATTAGTGGAGATATGGAGTGAATGTGAGCGCGAATGGTTGTCCGTCTCTGTGTGTTAGCCCTGCGACAGACTGACGACCTGTCCAGGTTGTACCCCGCGTCTCACCCTATGACAGCTGGGATATTCTCCAGCGCCCCCCGCAACCCTGAAAAGGATGGATGGATGACTGTATAGTATGTTACTCTATTTGATCCCATTCTACTGTGTTTTTCTTAACTTTTACTGCTCTTAAGTCTTAGGTCTCAGTTGCAGCACCCCATCCATGTCTGATCTTGCTCCGGAACATTCAGCAAAAACTACCACGGTCTTCCACTCTAAGAAATGACACACTGATGTTGTTAGCATTATGTAAATGTTTTATGTTAAAACTAATGCCACCAATTGATTTTTAACTTTAAACACAAGTATGTTGTTTTGAATTTAATTAACAACACAATATTTCAATACAACAAAATTCAGTAAATTAAATCCAACGTAAAAAGTTCATTTAAAATGAAGAGCACTTTAATTTAAAGAGGATTGTCCTAATAGGCTCTCCGTACTTCTGAGTTTGCACATGTGCAGTGTGGAAGTTTGATCATCCGCCATTTTCAACTGAGACTTGCATGTGCTTAGTATCCTGGATAGAATCCATCACCATCTGAGGATTATTTGGTAAGTACAACAATTTAAGGATGACAAATTTGTTTAATGTATACTAACTGATAAACATCTGACAATTTCGGAAATACTTTTGCATTTTCTTTTTTTAAACAAATGATGCCTGGTAAATTTTTTAACACTCTAGCTTAGCGGTCCCCAACCCCCGTGCCTCGGACCGGTACCGGACCGTTAGAGTTGAGGCTCAGGTGTGAAATGTATGGTTTTCAGGGTTTTTATCGGTTTTCAGTGTTATTTTGTTATCGTTTTTATCGTTAACTTGGTTTTCCTGGGTCTTTTCACGTGTGTTATGAATAAATCTTCTTTTTTCGGTACCGGTACTAGTTTTATTTTGTTGTATTTATCCGCGACACCTTAAAGGCCGGTCCGTGAAAATATTGTCAGCAATAAACCGGTCCGAAAATTATAGCAATATCCTCATTCAAGAAAAAAAATAGGAATAGGAAATTAGAGGACCTAAAAAACAAACTAAAGGAACTAGAAAGAAAACGTAAAATAGATTCTACACAGGATACATTAAGAGAAATTAAAAATATTAGGAATGAAATTAATAATCTAGCCACACAAGAAATTAAGAAAAATTTAATGTTTCTGAAACAGAGATACTATGAAAGCGGCTCTAAATCTACGAAAATACTGGCGTGGAAACTGAAAAAAAAGATAGCGGAAAATACAATTCATAAAATTAGGGACCCAAGAACAAAAGTGATAAAAAATAAATTAAATGAAATTCAGGAAGCTTTTGAAATATTCTATACAACCCTATATTCTGAAGTCCCCGGTGGGACGGTAACTCAGATTGACAGCTTCCTGAACTCTCTAGATCTACCCACTCTTGATGAAGAACAAAATCAAACCATGACAGCGGACATAACTGAAGAAGAATTAAAAGCTGCAATCAGTAGGCTTAAATTAAGCAAGTCACCAGGATCTGATGGTTACACCGCAGAGTGGTATAAAGAATTTAAAAAAGAATTAATACCTGTTTTACTTCCCACATTGAACTGGGCTTTGAAAAAGGCACAAACGCCACCCAGTTGGAAGGAGGCAATAATTTCAGCCATACCAAAAGAAGGCAAGGATAAAATGGAATGTGGATCTTATAGGCCAATTTCCGTTCTTAACGTGGACTATAAACTCTATACGTCTATTATGGCCAAACGATTAGAAGAGTTTCTACCAACATTGATACACAACGACCAGACAGGTTTCATACATCAACGCCAAACACAAGACAATATACGAAAGACACTACATATTATGGACCATATACAAAAACAAAATTAAAGCAATTGTGATAAGCGTAGACGCTTGAAAAGCCTTTGATTCCGTTAATTGGAATTTTTCTACAGGGTGTTATATAAATTTGGCTTCCATGATACAACTATAAAACTATACAGGCACTATATGACAACCCTACCGCTAGGATTAAAATCAATGGATATTTATCTAACAGCTTTACCCTAGAAAGAGGCACCAGACAGGGTTGTGCATGGTCACCACTACTCTTCGCATTATATTTAGAACCACTAGCTCAATTCATTAGACAAAACGAAGACATCAAGGGAATCATTATTAAAGGGACGGAATATAAATTGGCCTGTTACGCGGATGATATTCTGGTCTATCTTGGACACCCAACGTACTCTTTACCTAAACTGATGCACTCATTTGAACAATATGGCCAATTATCTGGGTACAAAATCAATATAGGTAAAACCCAGCTACTCTCATATAATTATAGCCCATCAGACGAAATAAGAAGTAGTTACCCCTTGGCATGGCAAACAGAGTCGTTTAAATACCTAGGCATCAACCTATCAAAAGATCTTACAAAATTATTTGAACAGAATTATTTACCGATACATAAAAAAATAAAGGACGACATAGCAAGATGGAATTTAATTCCTTTCTTTAACCTTAGCTCAAGAATTGACTCTATTAAAATGAATATATTGCCAAGATTCTTATATTTATTTCAAACCCTACCAATAGAGATTAACCAAAATCAGTTTAACGAGTGGGACAAAATGTTATCTAGGTATATATGGCAAGGTAAAAGACCAAGGGTTCGCCTCAAAACTTTACAGCTGGCTAAGCAAAAGGGAGGATGGGGCTTGCCTTATTTCAGATATTACTATTTTGTAGTGCAGATGAGAGCAGTGATATGCTGGTGTAACCCGTCATACACTGCCCAATGGAAAAACCTTGAGGAAAAAATGCTGCCCATTCCCATCCAGGCAATTCTAGCTGATAATAATTTACAAACTTACATAAATAACATGGATAACCCATGGGTGAAACGGACCCTTAAAACATGGAAAACTGTTATAAAGGAACATAAACTAGAAGCCAACATTATAGCTCTTAAATGGTGTGCTTATGACTCAGAGTTCATACCTAATAAATTGGACTCTAGATTCAAGGATTGGATAGCTAAGGGTATAACAGACCTATGTAGTATAATGAAAGATGGAAAATTGCTCAGTTTTGAAACGCTTAAAAGGACATATTTATTAGAAAAACAAGATTTCTACCGATATTTGCAGCTACGGCATTATGTTGATACGAAGACGAAAAATGCGACAAAGACAGGCACACGTTTGATCGATTTGTTTATAAAAAGCTATAATTCAGAAACTATTGATAGAATTGTTTCATGTCTGTATAAGGGTCTTTTGGACTTGACATCACATCCAACTTCATATATTAAAATAAAATGGGAGAAGGAAGGAGGGATAAGTATATCTGAGGAAGAATGGACGGCAATATGGAGGTATCAATGGATGTGTACAAGCTCCCAAAATGGAGGGAATTCGGCTGGAAGAGCCTAATTAGGTACTTTATAACACCCTCCCAGAAGTCTCACTATGATAATAATTCCCCTTTCTGCTGGAGAAACTGTGGAAACCAAAGTGCAAACCACTACCATATTTTCTGGGATTGCTCTGTTTTGAGGGACTATTGAGAGAAATACACAACGCTCTACAGTATATCTTCAAATGTGAAATACCCTTTGAGAGTAAGACTATGTTTTTGGACATGTACCTCAGGAATGGCCGAAAAGTGATAAACATTTAGTAAATATTTTGCTGATGGCGGTAAAAGGGTATTACCAGAAAATGGTTATCACCGGAGAGCCCAACTATAAATATATGGATGGACATCACAATGGACATCTATAAAATGGAAAAGATAACAGCTTTTGTTAATCACAAATTGGATAAATTTACATCATATTGGGAAAACTGGGTCAAATATGTCACGCCTCATAGGCCAGATTTTATTTTCACAAACTAGTAGTTATGATGTATGAGAGTATGCAAGAGTAAGATCACTCCCTATCAGTACATAGTTTTTTTGTTTTTTTTTTGTTTTGTCTTTTTTGTTTGTTTTTTTTTTTTTTGTTCTTTTGTTTTCTTTTCTTTTTTGCCTGTTTATTTCAATTGTTGCTATGGCTGTAAGTTTTTCTCTCTTCTTATAACCTGGATATAAATTAAAATACTATTTTGGCAACAAGGGCAGACAACAAATGCAAGAAGTATTCTCATGTGATGTAAATGCTGTGAATGTCCGTTTCTGAATGTCAATGGAAAAATGAAAAATTATAAAAAAAAAAATTAAAAAAAATAAACCGGTCCGTGGCGCAAAAAAAGTTGGGGACCACTGCTCTAGCTTGTATACCTCTCTCACATGTTAGAAGTATGAAGACATTTAACAAATATTGCTGAACCCGCTTTGGTGTAATTTTCCAAAATCTTTTGCGATTCCTGTTAAGGTGAGACTTGCCTACTACGACTGATAGTTTTAAAATTACTCCCAACATCTACCGCACCTGCTGCCTGACATCAGTAATGACCGCCGGGAGCGCCAGCGATCCTGTAGTTTGAAGAATGAAATGTATGTATAGTGTGTTTTAGAAACATGGATCAATTAAGTTGCTACATTGTTTGAAAGAATTCGACTCCATGTTGATTTCTGGTTTAGTGTCAAACTCAGGGATTTAAGCGATTAATACTTTGATTTGTAAAGTATAAGACATGCGTTCATCTGTTGTCATTGAAGTGTAGAATAATGTGTAATACTGTTATATATAATGCATTTAACTCCTTGTATCAGTTTCCATTGCTCATCAAAGTAACAATTTGTGTGTTCCCTTTTCATTTTAGGTTGGTTAGCTAGTTCTGTCTCTCAATAGATGCAACAAAAGTGGCTCAGATGTGGTTCTAAGTATTTGAGGTATCAATGGAACATGTACAAAATAGATAAACAAATCTATGCTCTTTAAAAAAAATCAGTTATTGATGATGACTAACAAACTTCATTTTTTTCATTTTTTTCTAGGTTTTAAATGTGGAAGTGCAGACAGTGTGCTGAAAGTGTTTTGACAAGGTACCAATTACTAAAGCATTACAGATTAAAGCATGGCCATTATGGTCAAAGACACTCATATCCATGCACATACTATGAATGCCCTTGTTCATTTAAAACATGGAATGCTCTCAAAACACATTTGAGTCGATGTCATATTGATTCTTCAAGTAGATCAGGAGAAACAGTTATCTTTACATGCTCCTTGTGTCCTGGAAGCGAACTGATATCAGTTAAAGAGTATTTCTCCCATATAAACAACCATCTTAAGTGTTTTGAGACAGTCACTTGTATCTTTCAAAACTGTTCATTTCAAACTAATATATATGGTACTTTCAAATCGCATAAGAATAGAAAACATGGAAATTGCACAGAAAAAGACTTTAAACCTGAAGTTTTGAAAGGGTTTGTAAATGAAGATCAGCTATCTGAGGAACACTTAACAGATGATAGAGAAAATCACTCTAACTCCAGTGGTCCTAGTTTTGTTGAAGCTGAAAATGAGAACTTGCAGGAAACCATAATTAGGAAATTTGCTGCAGTCTTGCTCAAATTAGAGATTTTTTCACATGTACCCAGCTCTGCCATTGATGAATTGTTGGAAGAATTACACTTCATTTTTACTTCGCTGTAGTGCCCATTTCAAACACAACCGCTGTTGAGGTATTCAGGAGGCACGAAGTTCAGGCTGACTTTCAAATAATTAATGAAGTTAACCTTGCCATTAATGCAAATAATCCTGTGGTGAAAGCTATAGCGAAGGGTGGTCCGCTTTCCACCTCATTTAAACGTAAACAATATTATAAAGAATATTTTGAAGTTGTGGAACCTGTTGAGTATAAACTTGAAGCATATTCCAATAAGACTTTTCAGTATGTTCCCCTGCTGAAGTGTTTACATCAGTTACTTTGCCGTAAAGATATAATTGATAAGCTTGTTGACAACTACACAACCTGCCTTGAAAGTAATAACCAATACACTTGTTTTCAAGATGGTGAATATTACAAAATAAATCCTTTTTTTTTCTAGTGAAGTTTTGCGGATCTCTCTGTGTTTATATGTAGATGATTTTGAAGTTTGCAATCCATTGGGAACATCACGCAAGAAACACAATCTTTGTGCTGTATACTGGACTTTTGGTAACTTGCCCCCTGGTAGCAGCTCAGCCCTTTCATCAATCTATTTAGCACTGCTGTGCAAAGTGGATTTTGTCAAAGAATACGGCTATCAAAAACTTTTTCAGCCACTGTTGCATGACCTAGTAACTTTAGAGCAGGAAGGTGTTTTTATTCCACAGCTTGGGTCATTCATTAAAGGGACAGTTCAGTGCGTTATAGCTGATAATCTTGGGGCTCATGGCCTAGCTGGATTTATTGAGAGTTTCTCAGGAAAATATTTTTGCCGCTTTTGTACAGCTCAGCTTTCAGACATCCAGAAGCTCGAAGTGAAATCAGGAGCCTTTGACCGCAGGACCAAGGAGGTTCATCAGTTGCACATTAAAACCTGTGAGGAAAAAGGGGTAAGCTGCTTTGGTGTAAGGACAGGATGTGTTTTAACTAAGAGCTTATCTCACTTTAATGTGATAAGTGGATACCCACCTGACATTGTCCACGATCTATTCAAGGCATAGTTCCTGTTGAACTGGCAAAGTGCATTGCAGTGCTAATATCTAAAAAGTTATTTACTCTTCAACATCTGAATAATCTCATACTGTCTTTTCCCTACAAATGTGGGGATAAAACTAACCGTCCTCATGTGTTACCCAAAAACCTGCAGCAGAAGCACACAATTGGTGGGAATGCACATGAAAATTGGTGCCTTCTTCGATTACTTCCACTAATTGTTGGAAAACTTGTTCCTATTGATGAACCTGCATGGCAGGTGATATTGTATTTGAAAGATATTGCAGATTTGGTTGTGGCAAATGTTTATACTTTAGGATCTATTGCATATCTGGAATGCACAATCTCAGATCATCGTAAATGCTACCAAGCACTCTTTCCTGATCAAAAGTTGTTGCCAAAGCATCATTTTCTGGAGCACTATCCTGAAATGATTAAATGTTTTGGTCCTCTTGTATCATTATGGACTATGCGGTTCGAGGCCAAACATAGCTTTTTTAAGCAGGTTGTTAGGCACATACATAATTTCAGAAATGTAACATTTACACTGGCAAACAAGCATCAGCTAATGGTTGCTTATAATTTGCTTCGCCCTGACAATGAGAAGTCTTCATTGGAAGTTTTGCAAACCTCAAGAGTCTCAATTGATATCCTTCATGATGATGTTGTACTCGCTTGTACAGAAGCACCCAGAAATCTCTGAAATAAACCTGGCCCAAAGTGTCACTGTCAATGGTATCAGATATAAAAAGGGTATGATAGTTGTACATGGATCCTGTGGTGGTCTTCCAGGATTTTCAGAAATAATGCAGTTGTGCATTATTAAAGACGAGTTGACTTTTATTGTTAAAAAACTCAACTCCTATTATAGAGAACATTATCGAGCCTTTGAGTTGCATCCAACAAGAGAGTTCGCAGCAGTTGATCAGAAGGAACTTGCTGACCACTATCCATTGGCTGAATACAAAGTTGGATCACTACGAATGGTAACCTTAAAAGATTTGTACATGTTGCTGGTAAGTTTAATTTTTTCTTAGTAGTGACTTCAGATCTTTGACACATTTAGAGTAACACAAGGCCTAGTTTATACTTCTCTACCAGGAGACCAATACATACACTCAGGCAGACTGATGGAGCTTTGAACCTTTCAAACTTCTCCGCTGCTTTGTGACTGTTTCAAAGCAATTTGCCAGGACAGCAAGGTGGTGCATTGCTTCTTGAGACTGGCATAACTCATGTGACTCGCTATCTTTTAATCCTTCCGGGACCAATTGTTTAAAGCTTGTATCATCAGACTTCATCAGCTAGATGTTCTTCAATGTGCTCCATGGTAGAACTCTGCTATTTACTCTCTCTTTACCTCTTAAATCACTGTTTTTGTGAGAAAACCGGAAGAGTGACTTTCCTGAATTGAAGTAGTTTGCTGACCAATCACAGGCTTGCACTGTCCATGGCGTTTGACATTTATCTAAAAACTTGGGCATGTCTCTGTCCGTCCTTGCGTGTCTGCTACAGGGTGCTTGCCTTGCGCAAAATGACACGGCATGTCTCCTTGCCCACACTGACGAAGAAGTATAAACTAGGCTTAAAAATTAAATTTTAGATTGGTTTTCATTAAGAAACATTAACATATAATAAAGTTGCAAAACAATTCCACCAAAATGAAAAGAAAAGTTGTTTGTTTTTTTGTTTTGTTTTCCAGAATGAAAACAAGATGGCTGCAACTTTAAGAATCATTCTTGGAGAGGACAACGCATCGAAATTATCTCTTCCCAATGGGATACCCAGTTCACTAGAGTACCTCAAGGAAGAAATTAGAAGGCAGTTTGGTTTGACTGGAAACTTCAGGCTTCAGTACAGAGACATTGAATTTGACAACGAGTTTGTGAACTTGACACTGCCTTCAGAAATCAAGTCCACAGTTAAAGTTGTTTACTTGCCAGTTGAGTCGGATGAAGTCTCTCTCAATGCCACACCCCCGGGATGACTGTTCCACCCCATGTTCACTAGCTGATACAGACATTCTTTCTTCTGCTGAATCTACCTCCTCAGATTCTTCACTGAGATCACAACCATGGCCCTTGAAATTCCAAATACCTGAGTTTAGTTATGAGGTGCAGTTTCAGTTAGAACAAGGAAACCAAGCCTTCCTTAACAATGGTACTCTTCTGCATCCAAGTACCAAACTCAAATCTGATATATTGCAAAGTTTGGCATCAGAAATGGCCAAATACAAAATCTATCCTTCCAGCGCAGAATTTGATAATGTAGCGGAGGCCCTGATAACAAAATATCCATGCTTAAAGGAGAAAGGTTCAGTCACTGGCTATTATGGATGGAAAATCAGCCTGAAATACAAAATGGCAAACTATCGAACCAGACTAAGGAACATCGGCTGCCAAGAGCTGACCATTAATTCAGTGAAAGAAAAGCGAAGTGGCATGGGTCCAGGTCCCAACCAGGTGAAGAAGCCACGGAAGGCAGAAGTCAACTTCTGTCCGGATTATCCACCAGGTGAAACTAAAGAGAGCCTTGAGGAAGAAAGGAAAGCTCTTCTACTAGAGGTCAAAAAGAAGAATAACGATCAACTAATAAAAAGAAAAATGGAAAAAACCTTTGCCTACCGAAGACAGGAAATCATCAAAGGCATGCCATTCATTGCAGAGGTCAAAAACAGATGGCCTGCCCTGTTTTCAGAGACTGAGGTAATTCTTACCAACTTTGTTATTGCAAGTCATTTTCATAAGAACTTGTATTTGAAGAAGAACAAAGTACTGTAAATTGTTAATTTTAAAAGATACAAAATGTTTGACTGAAAGTTGTAACATTCTTGCATGTGGCCTCTAATAAAATTAATAGAGAATGCTCTCTAGTTGTAATTTTTAATATGTTTCAGGTTGTTGCAGAGTTCACCCGCATCACCATGGTCCCTTTGTTGTCGACTTTCATGGCCAAGCTGGACCGCTATGCTGACCACCTTCTTAGAGTGTTCAAAAAGAAGGGGGGGACAGCTAAACGCATAATATCAACTTAATCATGGCAGCCATGGATGGGGTATGTATTTTGGATGATCTGATATAAATCGTGTTGGTGTTGTTCCAAGATCATCATGAAAATGTTGTTCCAGGTTTAACATTGCAAGTGACCAATCACATTGTTGTGACGTTATTCTTTTGCACGCCAAGCCATTCCTGCATTTATGAAATTCCAATGTTGCAAGGACATAGAACAACATTTAGTATGATGATCTGGGAACAACACCAACACGACGATATCAAATCGTGCATGTATCGTGGAAGGTTTTAGTTGACCTTGATTGAGCTCTGAAATTATTTGAATGCTTCTTCAACTTCTGTGTCTGTCATTAATCAGAAATTCTAGAATTGATTAAAGCAAAAATGAAAGCTTTCACGTAATGTCAAAAATGCTTAATGCTTAATCACGTATCTGGATTATGTGTTAATATTTTTGACTTTGTTTTGTAAAGAGGTTGAAAGGAACCAAAATAGGAAACTTCCCTCATATTGAGTTCTTATCTCCACCAGAATCCCAGCGTTGATGTTCGACGGGAATGCATTCTGAAAGCTGTCTGTGTCTACTTAAATGAAAAGCCAGATGACCTGTTCAAGGAATTCTTGGTAAGTTAAAAAAGGAAAACGATCAGTTATTTTCCTTTTGTTTTTTAAATTTGGGATAGGAAATGGAAGGTGGACTTACTTGTCCATATGTATATGTATGCAGTTAACTTATATTTTTCTTTTCTTTTTATTTAAAGGATGTGGATCTTGGTGCAAGCAGAGAAACGGAGCAGCTGACTTTGGGAGTCTATGTTGTCAGACATGAAGGAGCAGACTCTGCAGATACACCTGAGGACATTGGTGTCATCATAGAAGGATGCACTGTGCTGCAAGCTCTTAGTGATATGGCAAAGGGTGTGCCCTCCTGCTTGGACTAATCTACAGTCTAAATCTGAGCTACCCAAAGCACCTGAAATACACATTTGAATTTCTTCAGAAGGTGCTGATGGAGTTGGATGGGAACAACCTATCCATGAAGGTGCAGGTTCTGAAAAACAAACTGCTTGAGTGAAACAGCCTGCACTGAACTATAGAGGACACTGAACTTTAAGGTTCTCGAACCCTTTTCCTTGCACTTCATAAACTGTTCAGTTTGAATTGCTGCAAGAACTTCTGCAAGCCTTTCACTTTTCTGCGTTCTTTGTTCTTGAACCTTTACCAACATCCAACTACACTGAAAAAGACTGCTGCTAACTTTGGACTTCAGTTTAAGTTTTGAAGCAAAGGTTATTTTTCTAAATATGGACAAAAATGACACTAAAGTCATTTCTACCCGCTGTTTGTAGGGCTGTATTGTGGGATTTTCATTGTAGCCCAGTCAAGTTTAAAATAAGTCATGTTAATGTTAAAAATGTTGGAATCACAACACTTCCCAGTTTTAATCATTTATGTATCTTGTCTTTCTGCACTTATAATGCACTTAAATATATGTAAAGATTGTTTATGAAAAAAGATCTAAAAGCATTTGAATTATTCAAAGTGTTTACACACACGTTTTACACAAAGTGTTATTAAAGTTAGGTTAACTGAACAAACTTGTGTTCAATTTATTTAATTTACAAACTTAAATAGAGTAAGTTGCAATTCTGTTAAAGTGATTTAATCCTATAGTTTCAGTACAGCATGTTTTGGGTGAGTAGATTTATCAGATGTACTTAAAATTTCTTGTTCAAATTAAATGTATCATACATTTTACATTTCACTAACCCAGTTGTGTGGAACCGGGTGACATAACTGGGTGGAGTAAATACAACATGTTATTTCTTAAAGAAAGTAGACCTTGTTTTGGTTGAGTAGGTTTTATTTAGTCCTCTCAATTTAAGTCAACAAGGTTAGTTAGATCAACATTATGATATTCAGCTAATACAACATGATTCTTTTGATTTGCATTTAATTATCCAAATGTTATCAGATATACTTAAAATTTCTTGTTCAAATTAAATGTATCATACATTTTATATTTCACTAACCCAGTTGTGTGGAACCGGTTGACATAACTGGGTGGAGTAAATACAACATTTTATTTCTTAGAGTGTGTAGTCTATTACAGCTGTTAAAGAAACAGTCCAGGAACAGGTCACTCAGGTTAATCCTGTGTGAACAACTGTAAATATTTTTTTCCCTTCTTTAAATATTGTTGGTGTATTGGAAATATTCTTGTTCTATTGTTATTGTTATTTACTTTATTGTCATTAAATAAATATCCATGTAAATTTGTTCAAAGTTAGCATTGTTCATACGTTTCAAATACCTGTAAATAAAATGAGTTCAGTGACAATTACTGTTTTTAATCAATTTATTCATAACATAAAACTTTAAAACTAATGCAACACATATAACAACATAACAAATATATTCAAATAAATACATTTCTTAATGCGTAACTCCTTTTGGAACTAATCTTTCAAGGATTGAAAACAGTCTGTCCATCCTCTCCCTGCTCCCCTGCGCTCTTCTCTCCTCAGCCTCTTTTTGCTGCCTCATGTCCTCTCTGATGAGGAGTCTAGCAGCTCATCATCCCTGTCTCTTTTCCTCTTTCTCCCTGTTGTGGGTTTCTCTCTCTTCCTCATCACTTTCGTTTTGGTCATCCACTGCTGCACTTGGCCCTGGAGTGTCCTCAGGGAGAGAGGAAATTAGGACAGGAGGCCTAATGGAAGGCCTCTGTCCTATCCTATCAAATAAAGGACGCATTTGTCACCACATTTGGAGGGCTCTTCAAATTTGCCTTCCCCTGAATTTGAACATTGGCCGTATCCAAATTCAGGGGAAGGATGCTTTAAACGCCGTATTTGTAGGCAATGATGTCACAGCGACCAGACAAAGGCTTTCCAAATTTGAAGAGTTCTCCAAATGTATATATAAAATATCTGCTCGATGTAAAAAGACATCACATATTTGTAAAAGTGCTCAGATGTTTTCGGAGACGACTGTTACCCACCAGCTCGATTCAAGGGTCACTAGAGGCGGCGAGAACTCCCAGCAAATCGTTTTCAGATTCTCTTAGATAGCTTAAAAATGTTATTGTTTGAGGGGTTTTTTTGTTTTATTTGTTCCTGAGTAAATCAGTTTGGCTGAGATTAAAGTTACAGTTTTCACACAGCTGACTAAACATCAAACAGAAAACTGATTAAACAGAAGTGTGAGATGATCGATAATTTACTCCAGTGTCCTGTTATATTTTAGATAGCAAGGAGCAGACGGCTGAGTTTATTAAACTCCACCGAGACACAGCTTGTGACGCAAATCTAAAGGCTAGACCATCCAATTTCACAGCCACTCACTTTCGCTTTCTCTGTCTTCGGAGGACCCGGCCCATGTAGACCGCGAAGGCTGGGTCCTCAGGAGGATACAGGCTATGAATATGAACACCTAATGTTCATATGAACTCCAAATTCAAGGTCTGCAGCCTTAAAGGCCACATTTTAAGGCCGATTATGTCACAGCAACGTGACAAAGGCTGTCTCAATTCGAAGAGTCCTCCAAACGCGCCCTTCATTTCCCCAGATTTGAAGGCTGGGTCCAGTGTAGACTTCGTGTTAGGGTTCAATGTTGAGAGAGGAATTCATAAATAACCACAGATCCGGTCCAGTGTGCAATTAGACGACATTTTAATGAACACATGTGTGAGTTCAACAACCCAATCAGTATTGAACTGTCTTTACGATATTCAGACAACAGTTTTATAGGGTTAAGATAGTACAGCCCCTTTTCTGTTGCTAGGCAGATTTAAACAAAGCATACGTCAACTCAAAACCACAAATGTTCTGTCAACAACCTTTAACATAGTTTTAAAGAACATTGTCTTGGTCGGTGCTTCCCCTCAGCTCGTCTTCGCTGTCGCTTATCTCCTAGGACATCTGTTGCACTTCCTCTAAGTACGTCGGCACAATTCTGCATTTGCAGCAAAATACATCTTCACTTCTGCCCTACCAAAATAGATCTACTATGGTGTGTGGTGTGTGTGTGTGTGTGTGTGTATGTGGGTGCCTGCTGTGTAGGCTATGTATGTGTCATGACCTCGTCTGCACCCCAGCTCACCTCACACCTCTTGTCTTAACCAGACATAAGGCCTGTGCACATACACAGCTGAACTCTGTGTGATTTCTAGGCTAAATGTCACACTCAAACCATGAAGGAAACTTACTCAAACTGAACATAACTGAAACTTAAAACTTACTCAAAAGGATATAAGGTGTAAATGATAAAACTTAAATCTTAACTTCTAAAGGATATAAGTAATAAAAGATAAAAAATCACTCCAGGCGTATGGCATGTAAGCAGGTGTGTTGCAACCTTTCAGAGCTCCTGTTCCCCTCAGCTTGTATTGGCTGATCATTAACGCCCGCCAAGAGTTTCTGACCTTCACTTGACCAGGAGCCACAGCTCTTCAATAAGCTCAAATGCAATCATGTATAAAAGATTAAAATCATTTTTCAACACAGGTTTTCCTTTTCAGATCTGCTAATATGTTTGCTCCTCCTAATATAGTCTAAAAGCCACCCCAAGCAAAACAATTTGAACTTTCCCCTATCAGTGATCCCTCTAACTAAGTGTGTGTGTTAATCAACGATACATGCATAATAACACCCTGCTCTTAACTTGCAGTTAAACTCTGGTTTCAGTTTCACTTCTGCAGAAGCCTGCAACTTCAAACACATGTAACTTCCTGTCCCTGCAGTCTACACAGAAACCTTTAAGATTATCGAAGCATTAGAAAAGCATTTAAAATTATAGATTCAACTCAACAGTTCGAAGTGGTTATAACTGGACTTGTAATAAAGACTGATATAATACCAATATATTTGAACATCTGAATGCATCTGCGAAAGCAACATCACCCTCAATCATGAAATGGTAATGATGATTATAAAAGTAGCAGCAAATAATAGCAGCAAAATATTTCTCCTCTCGATACAACCTATCCCACAATTCCTAGCGCGCTGGTGGGTGTGGATATTTTTTGGGAAAAAAACAGCGGATGGCTGAAGCAGGGTGGCCGAAGACTAAACTCTTGAAGGTAAGTACTGAATATTATGTCACTCATTTACGTGCGAATGTTTAATAACATTAAAACATTACTGTTGGCCACATGTCGGCAAAGTTATGTGACATTAGTGACGTCTGTACTTTAAAACCTTTACTTTAAAATATACGCCGTTCAATAGTTGACCTTAATCTTACAGAGAAGGTGGTGATTTTATGGATAATTAAAGTCAGTCATATATCCACAAACACTGAAAGTCAGTGAATGCTGCTCGGTTTGCAGTCCTGAATATCACGGCACAAGCAGGATTCACTGCACTGTTAATGTTAGCTATGTTATATTGCTGTCTCTGTTCGGTGGTGTCGAGCCAAACTGACTTTAACGTGTGTTTGAACAAGCTGACGGTTCACTCGTTAAGCTGAAAGAAAAATTGCATAAAAAGTACTTGCAGCAACAAAAACATAATATTCCAGAAACACATTTTCCCGATCCAATCGGCTGTTTATAAAACTTCCTATGTTGAATAGACGTCAGCGCGAACTATCGCATGTCCACCATTACCTGCCCGAAACCGCAAGTGATGTCATTTTCGCGGAAACTGTAGGTTTTTTTTATCTTCAGGGCCTCATAAGCTTATACTGGTGTTTTTAAAAGGCATGTTTGACTTTATACTTGTCTGTATAGTTTCTGGGATGCTTAGAACTCAAATTGCACTGCTGGAAATAGTTTATTTTGATACAAATGCTGTTTTTTTTAATGCAAATTTGCATTACAATATTTATTTTCGTTTTTCCTGCAGTATATCTAAAAATTGGTGCATCTCAAAAATCAAACTATGAAGACACTCAAAATAAATTTCCTGTGGTTGGAAACTATTTTGTGCAACATTTTTGTATGTACAGTTTTGAGGGAAAAATTTCTCTTAAATTTCTCTGACATGAAATATATGTAAAACAAAAAAAACAAAAACGATTTTTAATTTTCTTGTAGTTTATTGCACTTTTTTGCAATTTATGTAGTCACTATGGACTCAATGCATACATATTATTAACATTTGGTTGCATTGATGTATAGCAACTTGAAATGCTCCCAAAAATGGCACTACAGCATGTAAAAATATACAGATAAGCTCTGGCGGACTTAGTTTTATGGTAGGTCTTAAAGGGTTAATCACAGGAGTCACACATGTGTCCACTGGACCATCTGGGAACTCTTCTTGTTTAGCACTCGTAATAACACAAACACTAAATCCTCCTTCTCTTGTGCTGTTTTGTATCAGTGTCACCTGTCTGTCTGTCCTGCACTCTCTCTCTTTTTCTTTCTCTCTGATTGTGTAATAAAAGTATGAACATGTATTTATAAGTTACACTTGTGTTTGAATCCTGCAGCTTATCACACATTTGATTTCCATGTGTGACAACTGCAAGTGTCCAGAGTGAGGACAGACTGAGGGACCCACTGCTGCACATCATCTGTGAGGCTTTGCACCCTGATGATCCACCAGGACAAACTCAGCAGTGTGTGAGGAAGAGGAGGAGGAAGAGGCAGCAGCAGCTGACAGATGGAGAGAGACTGTTCCCTGTTTGTGAAGGACTGCTAGGAAAGTTTAAAATAACTAGTTGTCTGTCCTGAATCAGTCTTATTAGGTAATGTTCAAATAATGTTATCATTCCAGTGTTTTCAGTGTGGGAGAAAGTACTCAGGGCCTTCAAGTTACACACTATGAAAGGCAGCAACAAGTTTAATATTCAGAAACCTAAAGTATGTATCAGCAGCAGAATGGAGCTAAAAATAAATGTTTGTTTCAGTTCTATGAAGCTTTGAGTATTTTGGATTAGTAGCACTGCTGTGTTTGTTGCATCATATTGCTGTAATTGTTTATATGCTTTATATATTCTGAGGTAAGTTGATCTATAGTGTTACATCATATTCTATAAGGATGTTATGTGTTTGTATACTTTCTGCCGAGTTTGACCCATTTAGCAGAAGTCAGCCTGTTTAAGGCTCTGATATCTATTCTGTATGACTTAAAGCAGTTATGACATGGTATGATTTTCTCACCTAACAAAGGAATATTTAATATATCAGTTGTTGGAGTCAAATTGTTAAATGTTGTCATTGTGTTACTTAAATTTGTAAGTCTTAGTTCAAGCAGCATGATCAAAGACATTCCTTTGTCTCTGACCACCTCCCCAGCCAGTTTGTTGGTGGGGGAGGCTGTAGTGTTTTATTGTAGGGACATCTATGTGAGGGTTCTGTTTTCTTGGTTAGTAAGCTTCCTGCTTTTATTACCCTTTTGTGGGCAGGAGGTCACACAACGCACTCCCAAACACAAACACACACACACTCTCTCGCACATGCATACACACAGACACACAGACACACCAGTGCTTACACGTGCTGGTCTCAACCTCAGATACTTATTAAATCAAACAAAGCTCATGTTAAAACAAACAAACAAATGATTACAAGATTTTCTCCTTCATTTTTGTCAAACAATGCTGTATGAAACATTTCCAGCGGTTAGTATCATGGTTGCTAGTCAACCTGGGCAGCGCGACAGAAGCTAAACCGTCCCATTTTACAAGCCTCGCACTTCCGGCTTAGGCCGCGTCCTCCAAGGCTGCAGACCCTGAATTGGGATACAGCCATCATCTTATCTCTGATGTGAGCATCAGTGTAATCGGTATACCAGGAAATTGTGCATTGACAAAAGTTCCCCTTTGGTTGGAATCTAAAGTGCGATTAAATGAGGAGCACTAGGGACTCCTCTGCTTGTAATCTAATTGTTTTTTTCTCTTATTTGATTATATATATTAGTATTTGAGTGAATAACAATTTGTGAGAAATACCAATTTAACATAAACCAGGTACACAATCAACCCTGGCAGGGCCTCCTTGGATGAGGTTGTCTAGTGATAATGGCCGAAACACCTGACGAATCCAAGGTCCACTACTGACAATGTGTCCCAAATTTTAATATGATAATCTAGATCAGATCTCTAATCCCTAAACCTAACCAAGGAAAAATGGCAGATTAGCTTGGGTAAAAGACCAAAAGTTGAGGCACACAAGGATGTGTGCCGCTGATTGCCTGTTTCTTGGTTGCCTGTCCTCATAACAGCCATCCCTCAAGATTTTCTCCATTTAAATCAATGCATTATCAAGGATTGTAACATCTAAGGCTACGTCCACATGTACACGGGTATTTTTGAAAACGGAGATTTTCCGTTTTCGTTTAAAAAAATAATCCCGTCCACACATAAACGCAGAAATGAAGGAAAACGCTGCTAGGAACATGCCAAAACAACAGGTGGCGATATATTCCTAACCGTGTAGAAATGTTGGCCAATCAGAAGTCTAGAAACCTCGGTAGGAAATAGTAAACAAAGATGGGGCATAGAAGCAGAACCGAGTCGTATGTGTGGAGGGACAGTAACTGTGTGTGTATATGTAAGCATTTAAACACTGCAGAGAGTACAATTAACAGTAACAGTATTGTAGAAATTCATTTCACGAAACAATAATGTGGCGCACACAGTGTGACGTCAAAAAGGCGCACACCTTTGACGCTGCGTTTTTCTCCGTTTTCTCGTCACACGTAAATGCAAAAGCGGAGTTTTTAAAATATCCACCCTGGCAGGAGTTTTAGAAATCTCCGTTTTCAGTGACTGAAAACGCCGTTTACGTGTGGACGAAAGGTGCAAACGCATAGAAAAATCTGCGTTTTCAAAAATACCCGGGTACGTGTGGACGTAGCCTAATACTTTTACTGAATCAGAACTCTGGAGTGATCCAGTGACCGACAGAGCAGCTGACAATCAGGGAAAGGCCAGATGACAGCCTGGAAAGACTGCTGACAGCAGGGAATAGGCCCTAATGGGGCTGGTGTGGGTTAGCGCCTCATACCAGCTGGACCCAGCGCTTTTCGAGCGATCGTGGCTCAAGAGTTGGCAGTTCGTCTTGCAATCGGAAGGTTGCCGGTTCGAGCCCCGGCTCGGTTGTTGTGTCCTTGGGCAAGACACTTCACCCGTTGCCTACTGGTGGTGGTCAGAGGGCCCGGTGGCGCCAGTGTCCGGCAGCCTCGCCTCTGTCAGTGCGCCCCAGGGCAGCTGTGGTTACAATGTAGCTTGCCATCACTGTATGCAAAGCGCTTTACTTAGTCCTTAGGGACTAAGTAAAGCGCTATACAAATACAGGCCATTTACCATTTTTAGCGTACTTGAGTACACACAATATTACTACGGAAATCTCAAAGGAGAAGTTACCCCTAGGGTCTGCGAGAGCAGGGGTGGAAGAAGACCCTTTTTGGATGGATTTAATGGCAACGAACCACAGAAAGGTACTGTTAAAAGAAAATTGTACATAATGTGATCAGCTACATGAAATGTGCTCTTTTATGGATCACTAAGCAAACCACGTCTACGTGACTTTTCACCTAATAACTTTTGTGATGATAAACTTATTTACCAATTAGCAGCTTCCTCTTTTCTGGAACATACAGATTTAGAAAAAGGGGAACCTCAGCTCTGAGTTCTTAGAATAACTCTGTTTTATATGTACACACACACACACACACACACACACACTCAGAAAAGTATAAATAAAGCACGCAGACAGTGATGAGACGCAGGTCTTGCGTCCATGACTGCCCTCGCGAGTGAAAGACAGCTGCAGTGTTTGTGTTTTCTAACTCAGGTGTCTTAGCTGAAGAACTGCGGGGTGATTTTTAGAAATCCCCTGTCGATGAATAGCTCAACCAGCATTGCAAATAATGGACCATCAATGACAGTAGGAAAGAACCTTTAGAACTGCATTTGTGGCTGGTCAAAACTAACAACTGACATGGGCCTTAAAATCCACCAAGGCAAGAAGAAGTGCCTCAGCAAGGTGAGAAAGGGGCCCCGCATTGACACTTTTTAAGAAGTAAGTCAAATCAGTTGATTGAAGCCCAGCGGCAGAACCCCCTCGGTCCTCAGGGTATCAGCACCCCGATCAAAGTTCATTGTCTTACAGACCCTCTCATAGTCTCCAGATTGGAACTCAGTCAAATCCAGCCAGTAGCAGTTCTCAGTCTAGAGATTACCCAGCCACACCCAATATTAGATTCTAGCTCAGGGCACAGCCGTTTAATATCAGCCCCTAGCTTGGAGCTTAGCCACCAACAGCTAGCAACACATTTGTGTATAGATGTAAGCCAGCCACAATCAACACCATGTTCCAACCCAGAGCCCATCCAGAAACAACCAACAGAATCTTCCAACACTGAGTCTAGCCAACCATTACCAGCAAGGGAAAGGAAGATGGAAGGTGGGAAAGTTCAGATTGTGTGGCCCAGATCTAGTGAGAAAAGAGAGTGAGAAACTATTGACTCTGAACTGGCTTTTATACTAGATCAACAAAAGTCCAGTTGAAAGGAAGTTGGAGAACCTGGGGACCGTCATCTACAGCTATGGGGCTGTGCAGTTTGGGGTAAAGAACAAGACTCAGAGACAACAAAAAGGCAGTTTAAACCAGGAAAAAGAAATGAAGCAACAACTTACTAAGCTGCTAAGAGCAGAACACCTCAGACGACAACGTAAGAAGAAAAACGGGACTGTTTTCTACATCAAGCCATACAACTTTGTTAAGAGCCTTTTTGTTGAAGAGAAGAGCGGGTGCCTCAAAATGCCCATAAAAGACCTGGAAGATCATCTAAGGATAACTTACTCTGAGCATTGGAGGCATGAACCAGTTACCATTCTGAGTGATATGCCACCTATCCAGGCACCTGAACACCAAATGGACAGAAGACCATCTACATGGAGTGAAGTGTAGCAGGCAAGAGCAGCATCGGCCCCAGAACCTAGTGGCATTTCATAAAGGTTCTATAAAAACACCCCATCAGTCCTCAAATACCCGTGGAAGCTGATGAAGATAGTGTGGCAGAAAGCGGTGATTCCAAAGGCTTGGTGAAGAGCAGGAGGTATTCTGATCCCTAAGGAGAAGAACTCCTTAGGCCATTTTCTCCAGAACTGTCTGCTGAACGTAGAGGGAAAGATCTTCTTCAGTGTCTTGGCCCAAAGACTACTACTTTCTACTTTCCTGCAAAGACAACACGTTCTCACTCCCAACTCGTCAAATGTGTGACGCATGGTCAGGCTCCCTCTGCTTCACTTATCGACGCGCAGGGTACCCCCCTCGCGTCGAGAATTGACGTGCAGGGTCCTCCTATTGAATACTATAGAGCTCCCTAAACGTTGTTTATTGACGACAAGAGATTGCCGCGGAAGAGCCTGTTGTCCGTATATTTATACATTTCCGAAATCACATTGTAGTGACGTGTACTGAACACAATATATTATATAATGTAAGCAACTACCTGAGAAACATCAGATACAGCAGCTAAATTAATTATAGGCTATTACTTTTGTATCGTTTATTGCATTTATGGAGGGAGAGGTGTATGCTGGGTAATGGCACAGCTAGCGACACGGTGACTTTATTCACCCGCTTCGGCTGTTATCAGTCCATACAATGGGCGTTATTAGCAGAAATCAGTCCCATAGATATGGGCCATCCACCTGCTAGATTGTTCAGAAGGTTGTTATCATCCATCCAGATGGAGGATCACTAACTGGAGCGTGGGAAGACTCCAGAATCCACTCTGGCTGGAATCCGGTGGATACAGCAGTGTTACAGGTAAGACCATTTAAGCGGACAGCATTTATAGAATGACTATTAAAAGTCAGCGAGTGTCAATAATGTTAATGTGGTTATGTTAGTAATACACCCAGTGCTAATATAACAGCTTTAAGATGCATTTGTAGATATTATTACGTGTTTTACCGTCTTTATGGTGCTAGCTTAAAGTTACGTGTAAACGTTAGCTTATATTGTAGTAAAGCTGTTACTGTTTAAACGATGTTAGCACAGAAATATTAGCTTCTGTCATGACTGATGAAGTTACTAGTTAATAAAGTTTCCAGTAAAGTGATTAATCGCAGCCACAGATTAACAGTAAATATCTCGATTAGCTTCAATGCATCTGTAATAAATATGTGCACGTTTCAATGCTTCGTTTAAACTGTATGATACTTATACTGACCCAGGGTCAGTGTAAAATACAATCCTAGCTGTGTGAACAAAGCCTGGCTCCTTTAATCCTGCATGACAAACCTCAGGATGCAGGTTATTATTACTCTTTCCTGCTGGCACACCTGTCACACCTGAGAGTCAGCTAGAAACTTACAGTGACGTGGACATCATGCAAAGACTGCCAGACTCTGTAATACTGTAAATGATCAGTGACTCAGGTTAACACTAAACTTTAAACAGTCCCTCTGTGTCTCTGTGTGTGCTGAACATTTAGGATTTCATTCAGGCTGCATTGACTGTGGTACTTTTCTGTGTTAAAAACAGGTTGAAGACGGCTCAGAAACATTTGAAGATTAAAATTTAGCGTTATGGCTGCTCGTGGTGTGTAAAGCTTCTACTCAGCTGTATTTTTGTTACTAATTTATGTTTGTTGTTGCTTAACACAGACTTCAGAAGAGCAAATATGAGCACTGTTGCTTAATCCTTAATAGTTTAAAGCAGGACTGGATTGGAAATAAAAAAAAAATCCAGATTCTTCTTCCACAGAAGTTTCATTTGTCAGTGTGGGACTGCTGAGTCACCTGAAGAACTTATTTCATTCTCCATGATGTTCATTTACAGAAATGTTTCACAGGAACTGATTCCTCCCAAAGGGTGAACTAGTGTGTTTCCATAATTATATGTTTTTCATATCTCGTTATGAATGTACTTCTTAAATCAAGGCAAGTGTTTGTCCTGTTTTGTTCCTCAGGTACAGTACGTGATATTAAGGGCAGGCGGTCATCACTGGGGGAAGACAAGAAGCAGACGTACTTCCAAGAGGGAGCTGCAGTGAGGACACAGCCTGGTCACTGAGGTCAGAGGTCAGAATCTGAAACAGCCCAGGTTTATATTCTAGGGGTTATAAAAAATTCTAAATGTATTTATAAAGAAACCTTTAAATAATATTTTAAATAATAATTATAATTATGATTTTTATTAGAAATATCAAACATTTAAGTGGATTTTCTGTCACACGTATTGTTTTTGCCCTGCGATAAACTGGCAGCCTGTCCTGTCTTTGTCCTGTATCAGCTGGGATAGGCTTCATCCTCACGCGACCTTGAATTGGATACATTGTATCCCAATTATGTAATCTGATCATTTACAAACTCAAGGTATCCAATCAAAATGTAAGCATTAATGGTAAAAATGGGAAAGCAGAAATAAGTGTGACATGAATGTAAATGTTTGAGCTGACATAGAGGACAGCTACATGTAGTCTGAAAAACCTTTGTTGTCAAGTTTGCAGGTCTATCACGAGACATTCTTACATAGAAGAGACTGTTAAAGTCTCTAACTCAGTGAAGCATTATTGGTCCAGTCTGTTTGGATAAATATAGTAAGCTGATGTATGTGCATTTATTGACACATTTTCTTAAGTGCTTATCCAGTTCAGGATCACAGTGGAGCTGCAGCTGGATGTGTTCAGTAAAGAAACCTTACAAAAGTTAACATAAACCTGCATCTCTGTACGTTGTTGTCCACAGGATGAGAAAATCAAACTAGAAGACTGTGGAACATGTTAATAAATGTTTGTGTGTTTATGCCTGTGTCTTTCACAGGAGGCGCTGGAAGGTTTCCCTAATAGTTCCTGGTGAATCAAAGCAGAACCATAAAGGTTGCTGGACTGCATGATGGCCTTACCCCTGAGCAGTCATCCTGTTAAAGGAGGAACCAGTTAGAAGCTGTTTTCAAAGTAGCTGAGCAGATTTCACCTCAAGTAAGCGATTAACTGTTTGTTCATCTGTTCTGCCACTTAAAGAACATTTAAGGACGTCTTTTGAGTGTCTAGTTGAATTAATTCTACTGGCTCTCATGGTCATTTGTGATTATGGACATATTTTTCATGTTTTCAACCATTTAGTAAATTCTATCTATTTAGTAATATCTGTCAGCTATAAAATATAATATAAATATAAAAATATCTAAATATCTCCTGCCCGTTATATTTTAATGATGTAAGACCAGACGTCTGTTATCCTGTTACATTAGCATTCCTCACATATCAATGAGATGCTGTACAGTACAATCCTACAGACACAGCAGAGGGATAACGAGGGCTATTCAACATCGTTACACGACACATTCGAGCTGCATGATGCAGACAAAGTGACTAAATCATCTTTTTGTGGTCTATTGTCTTCAAACCAGCAGACAAAGTCGATGGCAGAAGATGTTTGGAGAAGAACTTCAGGCCGTGTACTGACAAGGTATTTTTTCTTGTTATCAAAAGACATTTGGAGTGACGGCTTCTACAACTGGTTGTGCTGAAGTAAAGCTTACAGGCTAAGAAGTCACAGTGTTGATATTCAGCACAAAGAGAAAAGCTCACTAGTTTGAATTTATTTACAATCTTAGTTTTTATAAATTCTGTCTGTAAACAGCTTTTACAGCTTTGATATTGTTTGACACTCAATGTCAGGTGATGGTATTTAATTTAAAGGTTTCTTTGTCCCAATGAGCCATTTACACTGACCAGTTCAGTTTAACTGTAACACATTCATTATTTAGATCCAACATTTCTAAGAGAAATAACTGAATGTAAAAAATGGCAGCACTCAGACCAGGTTTAATTGATAGAGATATATGCATGCATTATGAAATGTATGTATCCCAGATCATTTTTAGTCATCTAGTCATGGCAGACCCACCCCCCTCCTCCCAAGTTAACTGCAACCCAAAAGAACTAGTGGGGCTATTTACACACTCACAACCAGTGTGGGGTAAAAAGAGCCACCAAAAACCTGTCAGCCTGCACAGCTACAGATGTGCTAAAAGCTATAAGAGTTAGAAGCTCTGCTTATGGAGAAACCTTCTAAGCCTAACAGGGGACAGGTACTCCTGCCCAAATAACATGATATAACCCCACATACAGCCCAGCCATAAAGTGAACCAAGTCATTTGGTTAAAGACAGCATGGGACCAAATGCCAGCCTGCACCAACCTGACATTTCTTCCTCCTGAATTAAATGAATGAATGGATGAAAGTTAAATGACTACAAACCTAAAGCCACTAGTTCCCACATTGGAGTTCCCCGACACTGTGTTAACTGTACTGAGCTTGTATCAACAGTTGCAGCAGGCTAAGCTACCTGAGACACTGCATTGAACGATTGTTTCTGTCTTAATGGTTTCAGCTCAGATGTTCTGCTTTTTCCTTTCAGTAGATCAAAGCAGCTCGTGCTCTGTCTGCTTCCATTCTGATGGCAAGAAGAAGAAGAAGAAGGAGACTTCAGCGAAGTAGCATTCATGGTCTCAGTGGACAGTCATGGTCACACACTGCATGTGGTTATAAAAGCAACATTGTTCACCACAACAATGGAGATGTGTAATATTAGTGCAGCTACAGTTTGTTCTTGAACATCAGTTCTGTTTTCTACTTTGACCACTTAGACCAAAAAAGTGTTGTTTTCAGATTCTTTCTTTTAAATCTATAAAGCACCTGTTCATTTTTATTACAATTAGTTTCACATGAATGTTAGTGTTTCCTTTATGATCTTTTAATGCTTACACTACACTGTACACGTCTACATTAGAGACATTTCTGTTACCTGTGTATGAGACTGGGCTGCTTGACTGCGATTTGGAAATGGATGCAAAATCACACGGATCATGCTATTGTTTGTTTTTTAATATGATGGACTGAACACAGGACGTATCTGACTAAGCAAAGATTAGTCCGATCCCATTTCTACCTGTCTCTACTGTTTCAACATTTCACTGAAGTTTGCTCAACTGTAACTGTCAGGATATATATTTATTCCAGCTCTCATAGGGCAAAGAAATGACTCAGACTTGTCAAATGTTCTTTGACTTGATACACAATATGAAGTTCACAATTTTCTTACAAATAAAACTACAATGACAAACATGAACAGCTGTGCTTATTTCTGAGACATGTTTTTTTTTAATGTGTTCATATTTAGACATCTGTATGTTGAAACTGTAATAGTGAACCTGAGGTGATGGTCAGCAGAAGGCAAATATATATAAATATAAAACAATATTGAAGTAATGTCTTTACCCTCTGCAGCGTGTGGACGCTGTGCACACAATCACCTTATTCACTGTAGTAAACGTGCACCGCTAGCTCACGTGACTGTCTCCATGGTTACATCGTATATTATTAGCTATGTAAACAGCTTCCAAAGATGCTGCCATAGCTCTCTGCAGCTGCAACACTTTCACACTTTACAAATCATTTCACGTTTTTGATAGTTATGGATAAAGAATGTGTTTTAAAGACATGCTAGGCGGTTGCTATGGTGGTTGCTGTGGCCTCGGGTGGACCGCGTCCGATTCCTGTTATTAGCTGTCCGCCGTAGGAAGGCTGCGTTCCATTTAGAAGTAGCGCCAGTCTGCCGTAACTCGAACTCAAACCCCGCTTTGTTCTGTAATTAAAGGGCTTTTACAGCCGTTCATGACACACACGCACACACACATAAAACACTTTGCCTCACCATGAGAATGCAACTTTACTAAAACTTTTAAAGTATCTGAGATAGGATAGAAAAATGAAGCAACCACAGATTTAATGATGAAGACTCTGGGTTCTGTAGTTCACGTTTTACAGTCCTGAATGACTCACTGCACATCCATATAATTTATTGAAGAGGAGTTTAGAATGCACTTTACATTTAGACTGTTGCTGTTTAATTTTTACATTGTTACCATGTCATGAATAAGGTTCACCTGCTGGGGTTTGATGGATCAGCTGGACAATACAGTCAAAGACAGACTTCACCCATCATATGCAAGAATCCTAGTTGGATTTTTTGTTTTCACTCATATTTTAGAACCAAATATTGAAAACAATTCTGACAGACTGGATACCTGGTCAGGGTGTACATTACCTTTCACTCAAGCATCCCAGGACAGAGCCCTGCCCCACCATGAGCCTGGGTGGATACATGGTTATAATATAAAATGACTGATACTGAATTTGAATATTTCATGAAAATCAAATTATAATATGAATTCCTAGGTGTTTGTTATATCCAGCAAGAGATTGATTGCATATGTCTGAATTGCTAACCCTAACCCTAGCTCAACAGACCACAATGCCCTGGACTGTCAGTATTATTACATGCTGTGAACATAAGTAGCTTTGATCACAGTTTATGTTGTAAAGAGAAGGAATATTGAAAAAAGATCAACATTGTGATTATTTCTTCCAAACTGACCAGAAACATGCTTGTCAGACTCTCACAGCACAGGATCAGACTCACTGTGCATGACGGCTCAGGCCAATAATGTTTGTTAGATTGTCAGTTGTTTAGTGCTTCTGTACAGTTATGGTCACCGTCTCTATTTCAGTATAATTAATATGCAGAAAACACTAAAAGCTGATTGTCTTCCAATATTCTAGCATAATTAAAAAACTTTGACTTTGTAAGTACATATTGTTACAGTCCTAATGCCAGTATGACTCTTCATAACGCCTGCTTTGAAATACTGAGCTTTAAAATTGACCTGATGAAAGATAATTTACAGTGGGAGTCTGTCAGGATAATTCTGACTATAAGATCACTGTATTGATCTGAATCCTTCTGAAATGTGCTGTGAATGAATGCTGATGCAACTCACTGTGGGAAAGCTGTTAATAAATGAATCTGTGACACATGCAACACATTCACAGAGGACGAGGACACAAAGGGAGGACACGCAGAGGCTGTGTTAAAGTCAGAAATCCAAATCTTTAGTCAAAAACAGGTATCGGTTACAAACAGGAAGACAAGCAGTCCATTAAACAGTCTACAGGGTCAAACATACAGAGAATTCAAACAACAGTAAAAAAATAACTGGACACTGAAAAACTTAAAGCAATGTGAGACGCAATTAAAGGAAGCGGCGCAGTATATTCACTGAATTATCATCAATTACAAAAGAGAAAAACGACGATTTCTAAGGATTATTTTCTTAATTGCAGTTAAGAGTGTGGCTGGTAAAGATGGAAACATACAGAATGTAAACTGTGTGAGTTTGGTGAACTTTGTTAGTAACAAATGAGGTAAAAAACAAAACAAAACAGAGAAAACACAGAAAGAGGCTCTCAGTATTCATTAATAATTAGAAAGCATCTAAACATTCTGGTCGTGGATTTTTACAGTTTTAGTTCCGCTCGCTGTCATTATTATAATCATCATGATCAATGGCGAGGTCATGAGGTGGGCGGGGCTGTCTCTGGTGATGAAACCATGAAGGAACAGCATCTGGCACGTGTTGCTGAAACATCCCAGTACACTGGTGTAGTTTCCTCTCCAGCTGTTTGACATTTGACACTTCAACATTAAGGGGAAGAAGAAGAAACAGTGTTAGGTCAGGTGACCACATGGTTTCTAAAGTAACTGACAGGAAGTAACCAGGCCGTTAGAAATGGATGGCATGTGTTTAGAGTTACTGTAGTTAGGTAACTCTACTTACCAAAAGCAGAGCTGCTGAATGTTGCAGGAACATGCTCATGTGTGGTGGTCATTCAGTGCTGCTCCTGCAGGTTAGACAGTCCAATAGTGATATCCTGCCCATCTGAGAGTTTGAAAACACACATGCAAAGATTTAATTGTATTACAGTCAAAGTGGGATGTTCGATTTTGTCCTTTAAAAATGTTTGTGTATTTGAAAGCACTAACATTTTATGATGACTCGGATCGTCTCTCTCTAAGAGTATCTCCTTTAAAGGGGAGACAAGTGTATCCACTGATCCACGTCACTTTACCTGGATGATGACTCCTCTCTCCCTCACTCAGAAACTGGAGATTTACCTACATCATTACAAAAACATCAAAAACTTCTCCTTTGATTCCATTCCTCCATTCCTGCTGAACATCAGGCAACAAATATCTCAATAAATCACAGTAAAATGTAAAGCACATATTTTCTCTGCTTTGTCTAACCTCTGCAGAGCCTCTGTCAAGAAAAACATATCTGTAAGCATAAAACAAATATACATTTCATAACACTGCACTGGACAAACCTCGGTTAGTTGATTTCCTCTGTGCAGTGCAGACGAGCATCAGTCAGTAAGTCAAGGTGGTGAGAAGGACTCGTGTCCTTTGTGACTCTGCTAGTTCTTCTGAGGAAACACCACCGTCTCTCCACACCGTCACCATCTGTGAGCACAAACGGCCGCTCTGCTCTGTCAGCATAGATCAGTAGCATAGATCAGAATATATATATCTATATATACATTTCATTTAACAATTGCAACTGAAAGAAATTAAATATTGAACAAAAATATATTGTCACATTCTGCATTCTCAAATACAAATTTCACAAAGTAAATTTTTGATTAACAGAAAAAATATGAATTACAAAAAATAATTGTATATTATTAAAATATTATGCAACCGTGACCAAACTCAGAATCATCATTACAGTATTGTGGACTTAATGCTTGCCTAATAGTGATAAACTTCAGGGGAGATCATGATGACAGAAAACTGTAAACAACACTCTGAAGTCTGAAGCTGCTTTTCTTGTTTCTGTGACCTCAGCACACTGACAGACCTGAAGTTGCTACAGATTTTAAAAAGTGATAATTATAGGGAAGAAACTTCTCTTTTTCATCGCTTTAATCAAACATTTGATGCCTCAGCTGTCTCAGTCCTAAAGCATTCTGCAACTACAACTAACCTGAGGAGGCTTGGATTTGGCTGCAGGTGCCCCTGTACATCCTTCTCAGCAGCACACATGTGGGTACCATTTAATCACACTTCTTCCTGAGCTTTGCTTCATCACAAGACTAAAGGTGGCATCCCGTGTCACAGTCTTATCATCATCCAATTGGAGAAGAAACATTTATGGTCATCCTGGTTTTGTTTTCTGATCCTGCAAAAAGACTGAGGACAACAAAGTCCAGAGAACACGAGACACACAACATCCAACATTCAGACTCAACAGCCTCCATAAATGAAGAGCACCAGGTTGGTCCCGTTATACTAGATATAAGCATACTTCACATTACTGTGTATGAATAATAATCAAGAGACAAACTTTGAAGATGCAGAGCATGAGGTCCCATCATCAGACTGCAAACAAACATCCACCAGGCTTCTTTGTTGGCAGAGGTGATGATTCTCCCATCAGGGATCAGTAGAGTGTATTAACCTGTGATATAAGCAGCAGTCAGTGAAATGTTACTGTTTCAGATAAGAAATCTGCCACATAAAAGCCAGGGTGGGAGGGATCTCTGCAAACTGACTTACCTCTGCGAGTGTGAGGCTGTTCCTCCAGCCTCAACAAAAATCTGACTCTCCAGTCACAGACAAACAAAAAAACTCCAGCTGGGAGATAGAAAACGCTGCCTGGGTCTTGCTGGATGTTGCTGGTCAGAGTCTCACATTAGCAGAGTGCTTCTTGGTCCCACTGACCCATGTGGACAGCGACTGTGGAGAACTGTTCTAGCAAACAGAAAAGAGAATTAAAATGACAAAAAGCCAAATTTCCACAAAGACTCTCTTAGAATCAGCAATCAGAAAATCATTGGTTCATATTACAATTAAATATGACCAGGCTCCTTAAATGTAAGCAGTTAAGATCTGATTTCATTTACATCCTTCACACAGCACATTTGTCCAGGCTGTAAGGTAAACATAGAATTAATCTCAGGTAACATGACCCATAGTAGAGATTCAGTAAGAAAGATTGCCAGCTCTAATATTATTACCACACAATCCAAGGACACAGTAACAGCTCAGATTTCTAGAAGTATTTAAACAAATGTCTTCTGAATATTCAATTCAGGTTCACAGTGGGGTGGGGGGTATCATGGAATTTTGTAAATAAAGTCTGCAACACAGAAAGAGCTGTGATCAAGCTATTCATTACTGCGCGCAGGAGAGCCAACACACATCAAACATCTAAGTTCACAGTCATGCCAGCTCTGCCACAGAAGTGGTGCTCCCACTCCTTTATGCATTCCAAGGAAGAGGGAGGAAGTTACAAACTGATCGTACCACACTTCACGCGTCTCGCTATGAAACCTAACAGATCAATGGTTATGCTGTTTTGTGCCCTTGGCCTAATCAGCACCTGTAAAGGGAGTTGTTTTCTCAAACTGCTGATGCTGAAGTAAGTTCATCTAGTTTTAGAAACTTTCACTGAACAGTCTATAACAGTGTCACAACTAAGCATATGCATAAGCACTTAAATACTTTAAATGAGAATAATAGAAAATTTCTATTACAGGAGCCAGAGCCTGTCCCAGTAGTCATAGGTAGAGCACACCTGGACAGGTACCAGTCTGTCAGAGGACTAACAGAGAGACAGACATCAGAGTAACAAATCGATTTAAAATTAATGTAAGCTTGCTGCAGCTGTATGTATGAACATGTGTTCCTGTGCTCTCAGTCCACCTCTCAGGAACCTGCAGTTCATTTTAAGTCTACTTTAAACAGACCTCACAAAAGGCTGATGTGGCTGGATCAGTAGTCTGATTTAAGTACGATGCCTTTGGCCAGGGATTAATCTGGCGCATCGCTTCACTGCAGTCTTACATATTATCCCCACACCTGAATAAAAAATACTGATATTTACAAATAACAAATTCAGCTGATGCAGCCTGACTCAATCTGATTCTAGATGTTCAGCACACACAGAGACACAGAGGTACTGTTTAAAGTTGAGTGTTAACCTATATCTTGCTGACTCTCAGGTGTGACAGGTGTGCCAGCAGGAAAGAGTAATAATAACCTGCATCCTGAGGTTTGTCATGCAGGATTAAAGGAGCCAGGCTTTGTTCACACAGCTAGGATTGTATTTTACACTGACCCTGGGTCAGTATAAGTATCATACAGTTTAAACGAAGCACTGAAACGTGCACATATTTATTACAGATGCATTGAAGCTAATCGAGATATTTACTGTTAATCTGTGGCTGCGATTAATCACTTTACTGGAAACTTTATTAACTAGTAACTTCATCACTCATGACAGAAGCTAATATTTCTGTCCCAACATCGTTTAAACAGTAACAGCTTTACTACAATATAAGCTAACGTTTACACCGTAACTTTAAGCTAGCACCATAAAGACGGTAAAACACGTAATAATATCTACAAATGCATCTTAAAGCTGTTATATTAGCACTGGGTGTATTACTAACATAACCACATTAACATTATTGACACTCGCTGACTTTTAATAGTCATTCTATAAATGCTGTCCGTTTAAATGGTCTTACCTGTAACACTGCTGTATCCACCGGATTCCAGCCAGAGTGGATTCTGGAGTCTTCCCACGCTCCAGTTAGTGATCCTCCATCTGGATGGATGATAACAACCTTCTGAACAATCTAGCAGGTGGATGGCCCACATCTATGGGACTGATTTCTGCTAATAAAGCCCATTGTATGGACTGATAACAGCCGAAGCGGGTGAATAAAGTCACCGTGTCGCTAGCTGTGCCATTACCCAGCATACACCTCTCCCTCCATAAATGCAATAAACGATACAAAAGTAATAGCCTATAATTAATTTAGCTGCTGTATCTGATGTTTCTCAGGTAGTTGCTTACATTATATAATATATTGTGTTCAGTACACGTCACTACAATGTGATTTCGGAAATGTATAAATATACGGACAACAGGCTCTTCCATGCAATCTCTTGTCGTCAATAAACAACGTTTAGGGAGCTCTATAGTATTCAATAGGAGGACCCTGCGTCAATTCTCGACGCGAGGGGGTACCCTGCGCGTCGATAAGTGAAGCAGAGGGAGCCTGACCATGCGTCACACATTTGACGAGTTGGGAGTGAGAACGTGTTGGCAAAGAAACAACTATATTGACACAAAGTGCAGAAAGCCAGCATCCAGGGCTTCTCAGGATGTCTGTAGCATGCCAGCGTCATTTGGCACCAACTGCCAAGAAAGAACAAAGAGACCGCCTTTGGGTCTTTTTAGACCTTGCCTTTGGGTCAGTTACACATGAGATCTTGTGGATGGCCTTCAACTATTTCAGCGTACTAAACTACATCACAGGACTGGTCAAGATCTACTCTCAGGATTTACAGTTTTGTGTGACAGCTGAGAACACCACCACAGTCTGGCTGCACCTGGGAATTGGACTTATGGCAGGCTGCATGATATCCCCTCTGGCATTTATCATGGCAATGGAGTTGGTCATGCAGGCATCTCGGTGGGTAGTGGGAGGTGAGAGACTCAAGAGTGGCCTTTGTCTTCCTCCCATTAGAACCTATAAGGATGACATTACCATCATTACAACAACAAAACCATGTAGTAGGCGATTGCTACAGAAGCTCCAAGAAAACATCAAATGGGCAAGAATGGAGTTTAAGCCAAGTAAATCTCGCAGAATGTCCATCATTAAAGGAAAACTGACAGCCGAGCAATTCTATATCAGTGGAGAACCAATTCCAACAGTCTTAGGCTACGTTCACACTGCAGGTCTTAATGCTCAATTCCGATTTCTTGATCAAATCCGATTTTGTGTCTGCTTGTTCACACTACAAATAAAATGTGACAACAAACATGCTCTAGTGTGAACGCTCAAAGCGGCCCGCATGCGCAAAACAAGACGTCACACACAACGTGCTCTGTTTAGACCCAGACCGAACAGTATTGTTTGACTGATGGCCGTTAATATAAAGACTTGTTACGGACTTTACGTTTCCCAATTTTGCTTTAAGTTGTAAAGATATTTTGTTATTTACATATGGCCTAATAATTATCCTTATTGCTGTTTTAGAGTGGAGCGGTGCTTCAAAGGATAGTTGCAGATTTCTGTCAGAATCTGCAGATTATACAGTACAAATACAATGTTCACGTTTTTCCAACGTTGTCTTTCCAAAAGTTTCACCGGATGGCCAGTGTGGCAGGATGAATGTTATTCCTTGGTTTAACCCACTTTCAGCCTGGCGCATTAGGGGGCGCTAGTATAAATAGTGGCCATTTGAGCGTCCCTGGATCGCTTACCTGTGATCTCCCCTTTGGTCACCTGACTTCCCTTTGGTGTTGCCGAGATTATTTGCAGGTTACACTTCTGAAGCCTCCATCGTGGCTGGTAGGTGTTTACTCATTGTAGTGTGTACATTACCTTACTTGGTGGTAAACGGCTATTGTTTGTAGGTCGTAGCTGTAGAAGCCTCCTCTGAGCCATTCTGCTCATGCTTTATGACGCGGCTTACTCAGTACGTAATCAACTTTTGTTACGATCTCTGCCTTCTATTGTTCTTTTATAGTAATTACTTATTATTCTTTGCAGGAAGTGTGGGCCTTAGTTTTACGCCACGCTACGCGAACTGAAGTGCTGCTGTTTTGCTTTGCTTTGTTTTGCTTTGTTTTTACTGTCTGTTCCGGCTGCGAGGTTTCTTTCCTACTGCTGCCAGCCTTTAAAGTGGACATCGGCGTGGGCAACGGCCATATGCATGCCATGCGAGTCGGCTGGCGTGCATACTGATTGACTGACTGGAAGATTAACTTATAGCCGTGCAGACGGCCAGTTGGAGGAATACGGCAACTCCATCTGCTCAAGATTTTAAAGTTTTATCCAGATTGTATGTTGTTTCGATTTTTGTTACGCCACTGGTGGGAGGCCCCCCAGATAGCAAGGAAACATTGAAACAATGTTGACTCAATATCAGGCGACGTCATTGAATCAACGTTGAAGTTGACGTTGACCCAACGTCACTCTTGCACCCATTTTTAACGTTGAAACAACGTCAGGTTTTGATGTTGAATCAATGTTGAAACCTGACATTGATTCGACGTTATATTTTCTAACACTGTTGACATTGAAACAATGTCAGATTCTGATATTGAAACACTGTTGAGCTACGGTATTGATTTTCCACCTCTTTCGCACAGTTGCTTTTTATTGAAAAAAACAAATAAACAAAAAGGTCAATAGACATGTATCATTTGCAAAATACTTTATTAAAAGACAAAGTTTCCTATTTACATTTCTATGTTTCACGTCACTTTTTATTATTTACTCCGGGATGGGGATGGATGATGTGCGTCCTGCACGCCACCCGTATGATCTGGAGCATATCTGAGCCATTTCTGGACTGCGCCAGGCCATCTAGGACAAAAAAATAGACACACACACAAAAACAAAGACAAAAAGGGAATTAGAGCACATGAATAAGCTCTTGTTAATTGTCTTCAGCAGGGAGAAAGTATGTAAACTCCTAGGCTGATGAACATGAAAGTCACCAGGCGGAAATCAGCAAACTGCCGCATTTGATTCCCAAAGAGCTATAAGCTGAAAATGTGATATGTCTTAGCATGGTGTGCCGTGTATCCTTTAAAAAAAAAAAAAAAAAACATGGGGTCCTCGGGCTGTACAAAGTGTACAACCCGAGGACAAAAACAAGCTTCGAAGACCAAAGACTCCATCTCCAGATTAACCGGACATGAAAGTCTTGTTATTAAGAAAGACAAAGTAATATAGCAAAAAACAGACATAGGAAATGTGAAACGCACCCAGCACATCAATTGTAAGTAAGTAAGTAAAATTTATTTATATAGCACATTTCACAGATAAAAATCACAAAGTGCTTCACAATAAGATCAGACATACAAGTTAAAATTAATTAAAAGCCCGTTTGTATAAAAATGTCTTCAGCTGCTTTTAAAGGAGTCAGTAGAGTCTAGACAATGTAAAGACAGCGGCAGGGAGTTCCACAGCCTCGGTGCCTGAAAAGCCCGATCCCCACGTGTTTTAAACCTAGTACGTGGGACCACCAGTAACCTCTGACCTGAAGACCTAAGTGCTCGGGATGAAGCATGAGGTTTCAACAGGTCAGAGATATACTGGGAGCTTCACCGTGCAGAGCTCTAAAAGTTACAACTAAAATTTTAAATGAACCCTAAAATTTACTGGCAACCAATGAAGAGAAGCCAAAACTGGAGTAATGTGAGACCTCTTGTTTGTACCAGTTAAAAGTCTTGCCGCTGCATTCTGTACAGACTGAAGGCGATCCAGAGCTGATTTGTTGAGACACGTAAAAAGACCGTTACAATAATCCAAACGAGAAGAGATAAAAGCATGAATAATCATCTCAAGTTCTGCCTTTGACACCAGTAGTCTGAGTTTAGAAATGTTTCTTAAATGATAAAAACAGTTCCGGACAAGTTGTTTAGAGTGTTTCTCAAGAGACATTGAACTGTCAAATATAACACCTAAGTTTCTGAGACTCGACTGAAATGAAGGGTCTAAAAACTGATATGCTGCTGAATTTCTGAGAGCATGTGATCAGGTGCAATAATCAAGGTTTCTGTTTTATCTGCATTTAACTGGAGGAAATTGTCATTTAACCATTGTTTGATTTCTGACAGACAATTATTTAAACAAGACAATTTATAAAACTCAGAAGCTTTGAAAGAACAGTATAACTGAATGTCATCAGCATAGAGATGATAAGAAATATTACTGTAACGTTTGGTAATTTGGCCTAGAGGGAGTATATACAGCAAAAAGAGAATAGGACCTAAAACAGATCCTTGAGGTACCCCAGAAGGCAGAACTGACGTTTCAGACAACACATGATTGATACAGACAGTAAAGGATCTCTCAGACAGATACGACATAAACCATTTCAAAACAACACCAGTAATCCCGAACAAATCCTTCAGCCTATTTATCATGATGCTGTGATCAACAGTATCAAAAGCAGAGCTGAGATCCAACAGAACCAGAACGGTGTACTCTCCAGAGTCTGCTGCCATCAACATGTCACTAGACACTTTTAGCAAAGCGGTTTCAGTGGAGTGCAATTTGCGGAAACCAGACTGGAAAATGTCCAGAACATTGTTCTTCTCTAAAAAGTTGTTAAGTTGTTCTGCAACTGTTTTTTCCAAGATCTTTGACACCAATGGTAATTTTGATATTGGCCTGTAACTGCTTGGAAGAGATGGGTCCAAATTTGATTTCTTTAATATTGGTTCAACAATAGCTTGTTTAAAATAGCTGGGAACTGAGCCAGTATAAAGAGAAGTATTAATTATTTCCAGAATACAGGGGCCAATAGAGTCAAACACACTAATGAAAATGATGGAGGAAGTACATCAAGGTGGCTTGAAGTCAGTTTCATCTGACCAAGCAGAGCACTGATGTCCTGTAAGGTAACAGGAGTAAAAGAGGACCAGGTGTCAGAGGTAAGCAACGTGTCAGTGTGATACTGAGAGGATGATGGAGAAATATTAGACCTGATGGCAGTGACCTTATTAACAAAATGGTTTAAAAACTCATTACAATCAGATCTAGTATAGACTGGTACATGAGGAACATCAGGAGAGACAATGTTCTTAATTGTATCAAACAATACTCTGGGATTTTTCTTTTTGAAGCTATTAGATTAGCAAAATATTCAGTTCTGGCATTTTTATCATGTCATTAAGTAAGAAAATTGATTCCTTGAGATGTAAACGTACTAATTTGCGACAATATCTCCTAAAATTTCGAATATTTTCATTTATCCAAGGACAGAAATTTGAAGAATGGACAACAGTTAGTTTCAGAGGTGCCACCGTATCTAAAATAGATTTACATTGATTGTTAAAAGACAAAATAAGTGAATCCATATCATTTTGAGCCATGCGAGGGTCAAACATGGCAGAGAACCTTCCAGCAGCATCCTGGTTTATAATCCGCCTTTGGATCATCAATTTAGGAGGTGAAGGATCCACGTAAAATGACAAATTAAAGAATATGCAGCTATGGTCACTCACATGGACATCCTCCACACATACATCATGTATATTTAAACCCAGGGAGAAAACAAGGTCCAGTGTGTGGCCCTTTGTGTGGGGCCAGAAACATGCTGCATAAAGTTAAAAGACTCAGTGATAGTGATGAGCTCAGCAGCAGTGTTACAGGAAGCGTCATCAATATGAAGGTTGAAGTCTCCCAATATTACAACCTTCTCCAATTTAATGATCGATGTCAGAAGGTCGTTAAATTCAGTTAGAAAGACCCCAACAGGTCCAGGAGGTCGATATATTAAAATACAGTAAAAGGTTTTCAGAGAACCGACCTTCATCATCTGTGACTCAAATGAAGAAAAGAAGTCCGAGGTCATCAGATTGCATGTGAGTCTGTCCTGGTAAACAACAGCAAGTCCTCCACCACGTCCTGACAGGCGGAGTTCCAATGACAGAACAGCCAGGACGGGCAGATTTCATTCAAGTGGACATAATCCTTATTTTGCTGCCACGTCTCAGTCAGACACATAAAATCTAGAGACTCTTTAATAAAAAGATCATTTAGAATAAATGATTTGTTAGATTATATAGAGCGAACGTTAAGCAGGGCGAACCGAATTGATGATGGTTTATCTTCGAAATCTACAGCTGACTGCAGCGGCGCTTGAATTAGACACCTGTGGACACCTGTGGACCTGCCGGGCAGGGCGGCGACTCCAGAGTTGGGAAAAACCTTGATCGATGAGCAGACGTAGCTGTCACCAGCAAAACGGAAAATGGATGACGGACACAGAGTGAGCAAACTGCTTTCGAGCCATGGGGCACGGGTCCCGGGCGGCAGCGGCGGCGGCGTAACATCCCCAGCAAATGACAGGAGAGGAACTGGTCGCAGGCACCGAGAGTCACCCCACAGCCAAGCAGCTAGCCTCCGGTACCTTCTCCGTTTCACCTGGACGCCGGCCCTCGTTCCCCTTTTTCGTCTCTTGACGAACTATCCCTCTGGCGATAGTTACCAGCTGTCAGCTAAATAAAAAAAGGAGCTTGGTGTTTATTTCTCTCAGAAACAGTTCGTAACTTCCCTTCAACTCATTCATGTCACCTAAAAAAAAGGTAAACCTGTTTCTCCATCACCAGTTCAGCTCTGATGATTCAGTAAGGTCATCTCCTGGTTTCGACCAGCCGCTTCTACAGCTGTGGCTCCAGCAAACATCAGCTGATACTAGAAATTAAAAGCAAATGAATTCTAACAACAGCTGATCAAGCTTAAACGTGCTGCTGTGTTTAGCGCGATAAACAAGAGCGAAAAGCCGATCGTTGATCAGTTTCATGATTGAAGTTGCAACAGGCCAGAGAATGACAGGGGAGGCTTCATAAAGACAGAATAAATCGTAATATTTTCTCTGAATGTGGGATCTGACCCAAATAGAGTGCAGTTCATAACTTCTTACCTGAAATTCAGTTCAACTCACGCTCCTGCCTGTTAGCAACCACCGGTCGATCGGCGGTCGCCTCGCCGCCACTTATGTCTCGTTCGAGGCATGTCCTTTCTGTCACACACTGCTGCCAGTGTTGCCAACTTAGCGACTTTGTCGCTATATTTAGCGAGTTTTCAGACCCCTTAGCGACTTTTTTTCTAAAAAGCGACTAGCGACAAATCTGGCGACTTTTTCTGGTGTTATTGGAGACTTATTTATGACGACTTTTTGACGTGAAAACGCGTATCGCTCTTACTCTCAACAAGCAGCGGTGCTGCCATGGGCACCTCACCCGTGCCAAAGCACTCACAGGCGGAGGATAGTCCTCCCCCAGCTGCTATCAGGGCAGGAGATGTTCACACCTATGCCTCCAAACGGCAAATGAATCGCGCATGAGCGAAGCCGCTGTTCCCGCACTGACTGTAACGCAGTCAGTTCTTCTTTTACTGTTATGCTGTTTTGTGGATTACAAGGTTTAAAACTACTTATAAACACACACACACACACACACACACACAGTAGCGGTTTTTGATACGGGCGACATGGGCGGTTCCCCGGGGCGGCAACATGGTGGGGGGCGGCATCACGGGCATCGGCAAAAAAAAAAAAAAAAATTGCTCGTACTCATGCTGTCCCGACATCAGCCAGCGCATATTGGGAATGGCATAGGCACCGATCGGTTTTCTATCGCCCATTTGCGGGGAGTAAGGGCGCCCTCCGTTTGCAGGTGCGCCTGCTGTTTGTGACACAGGGAGGAGAGGGCGGGCGGTGGGGGATTCTCTGACCGGCTGGAGCGGCATCTAATAACCAACTCGCAAAATAAAACAAAATAAAAACAAACCAACAAACACGAAAACACCAGACATCATGATACAGATTTATAATTTCTATACACGAAAAGTGAGCGTGAGAGCCCTCGGTGCACCTGCTCGCTGCTGAGGTCAAAGTAAACTTTATTGTCATCTCCGCTACATACAGTACAGTATATAGAGAGCGAGGACGACGGGCTCCAGTTACAGCAGTGCAAGTAAACAAACAATAAATATAAGAAGAGTAAGAAAATAAATATACACTTTAGGACTCGGGGTAAAGGGATCAATAACAATTTAAAATGTATAATTTACAGTTTGATGATTTAAAGTCTCACACACAACCCGTCGACAGGGAGGGGCAGCTGCTTCCAAATAGAGGACATTTTATTCATAATGATGTCAATCCAAGCCCATTATGTATTCATGATTTGAATCCTGGGTTGTGCAAAATCCCAGAAATACACCTTAGACAAAGTGAATCTGTGAACTAAGGTGTAGGTCTATTAGGATATGTTGTGGTGATCCTCGGGTTGAAGGATGGGTGTTCATACTGGAGTGCAAAATTAAAACCAATGGAAGATGGACAAGAAAAGTTCAAAGCCATGCTCAGTTTAGAAAAATTAGAAAAGAAGAGGAGGAGAAACGAGTAAAAGATACAGGTAAGCAGATGTGTCATTGTGGCAGGTCATCCTGAAACAATCAGAATCAGAATACTTTATTAATCCCTAAGGAAATTATGTGGGTTACAGTTGCTCCAAGAAAAAATGGTAAAAATAGTAACAGTAACAGACTAAACTCCAAACAATACATTATGTTACAGATTTTAATATTAATTAGTCATTGTCAATTGTTGATTTGTCCTGTTCTCATTGTATGACGAATTATGATGGCTGTTTGGTAGCTGTTTGCATACTATGCATACTCTCTCTCTCTTCATATGTGTCTGTGTGTGTTTCTCTGGCGAAATTCAGTATGGTTCCGACAACAGTTTTATGTTATTGTACAATCCTTAATATGTTTTATGTGTGAGTGTGAGTGTGTGTGTGTGTGGGTGGGGGGCGCCAGAGGGAGTGTTCGCCCAGGGCGCCAAACAGGCTAGGACCGCTACTGCACACACACAAAGTAACTCCACCAGAGTGCCAATTTCGGGTCACTTTTGCGGTCCAAGCCCGGATAAAGGAGCAGGGTTGGAATTGTGACATTAAAAAACAATAATTACTAAAAGAAATTTAATTTGTAGATCTAAATAAATTCTAACTGCATTTAGGACGTTTTTTACTCACTTTATGTCTCTTCCACGATGTTATTTCTCTCTCCAACAACGTAGGTTACAATTACATTAGCGTGACCAATTATGCAAATTAGGCGATGACGTCATTTAGCGACTTCTAGCGACTTTTAGGACAGCCAATAGCGATTTTCCTTACTGAGGAGTTGGCAACACTGACTGCTGCCCTCGGTTGTAGCTCCACCATCTAACAACTCAGTTAATTTTTCCACATCGACCAGCATCATCGGCCCATATAAACGAAAAATAAGTCCAGCTAAAACAGACTGTTGGCGAGCGATCGGGTGGTGAAACGTTTCAGGCGCCTCACTGCAAGACAAGTCCGGGTTCTTTTTCACGAAGGGTCGCTAGCGGCGCTAGCTAGCTAGCCGGCTATCAAGACATCCGTCTTGATAAAACGAGCAGATATTTGAAGTTTACACACCTACATTCTCGCCTGAAAATATCTTAAAAGTGTATTTTGTGACCTAGAAACACGAATAAAAGACATATAAAACGAAGTGGTGTCCGCCATTGTTTGACTCGGTAGAGGCATGCTATGAAAAGCATTGCGGTTACCGTAAGTATTCAATGGTTCGCGCAACCTTAAAACTTCCAATGGTTCCTGAAAGCAGCGAGGCTGTGCGCGCCATTGATATTGTCGTCATTACGGTATCCAAATAAGGGTAGACAGGATGTACCACTCCCGGCATACCACTAGAGAGAGCCAACACACCACAAATCAAGTTTGAAATTTGTTTCAGTGGGACCAAAAGATGGAGCCAACACACCACAAATGAAGTCTGTTTCTATGGCGCCAAAAGAAGAATCTTTCTAAATTTGCACTAAAATATTAATATTTAAAAAACTATAAAAGTCATGAACACCAAAAGTAGTACCATACTAGTCCAGCTCCAGCCGCACAAAATGATCTAACATATGTAACCCTATTGTCAAAACTGTTCGGCAGAGGAGCGCGGGAAAATTTTCACTAAAATATTAATATTTAAAAAACTATAATAGTCATAAACACCAAAAGTCATAGCACACCATTCCTGATCCAGCCGCACAAAATGAGGTAACATATATGAAGCTTGTCTCAAAACTGCGGGGCGAGATTCGCTGCAAAATTTCAGGCGGAAACTGAAGAATAATAATAATAACTAGAAAGCGAAAATTTCAGAAGAAATTTTAAGTGTGCCTATGCCGCTGCTAATCACTGTAGTTTGCCATTCATACGGCTACAGAGCAAAACTCAGAAGAGCAGCCATTCTCCACCATGAACTATGGTAAAACAAACACCGCTCACGCTTCACAGATGACAGCTTACAGTTTTGTGTAAAGATGAAGTTACTGCAGTACAGCGCCGATTTGCAGGCGCTGTGCACACAGGTTCATGAGCAGAAGTCCCATTGTACCACGGCAGACCCGACAATTTTGCATGAACACGCTTTGAAGCATTACATTATGGACAACTTTTCACACATGGTTGGTTTACCCACACAGCCGGCTGTGCATTCACTTTTGTTTTTGTTATTTTTACACAGTGTTCTGAATGATTAACAATGGTCTACAGCCAATCTTGTGTATTATTATACAAACTGTGGTTGTAAGATGCAGATAACTATTTAATAAAAAGCTAAATATTTTATATGAGAGTAAGAAAGAAAAGTTTATCTTTGTGTCCCCCTTTCCCTGTTAATGCCCTACCTGGCCCCCTGGCAAAAGCTTTGCTAGATCCGCCCCTGCACAGTTACCAGCTGTCAGCTACACAAAAACAGGAGCTTGGTGTTTATTTGTCTCTCAGAAACAGTTCATAACTTCCCTTCAACTCATTCATGTCACCTAAAGGGTAAACCTGTTTCTCCATCACCAGTTCAGCTCTGATGATTCAGTAAGGACATCTCCTGGTTTCGACCAGCCGCTTCTACAGCTGTGGCTCCAGCAAACATCAGCTGATACTAGAAATTAAAAGCAAATGAATTCTAACAACAGCTGATCAAGCTTAAACGTGCAGCTGTTGTTTAGCACGATAAACAAACGAGCGAAAAGCCGATCATTGATCAGTTTCATGATTGAAGTTGCAACAGGCAGAGAATGACAGGGGAGGCTTCGTAACGACAGAATAAATCGTAATATTTTCCTTGAATGTGGCACGATTCCGTTTTTATACGGCAACTCTACGAACTAACCCTTATGAATAAAATAAAGTCCAACGTCAGTAACTTAGCGCGACACAGCTGTATACAAACTCCCGTCGTGCTAGCTAGCACGCAGTACGATTGTAAAAAGTCAGCACAATGAAAACAAACTACACCTAAACTCGGTTTATATCTGACCCAAAGAAAGTGCAGTTCATAACTTCTTACCTGAAATTCAGTTCACCTCACGCTCCTGCCTTCGGTTTCCAGCATCATCGGCCCATATAAACGAAAAATAAGTCCAGCTAAAACACAGACTGTTGCCGAGCGATCGGGTGTTGAAACGCGTTTCAGCCGCGTCACTATAAGCCAAGCCTGGGTGCTTTTTCACGAAGGGTCGCTAGCGGCGCTAGCTAGCTAGCCGGCTATCAGGCAACCACCGGTCGATCGTCGGTCGCCTGCCCCGCCTCGTATGTCTCGTTCGCGGCATGTCCTTTCTGGCATACACCGGTGGATAGCTGCCCACTGTTGTAGCTCCGCATTATAGCACCACCAAACAACTCAGTTATTTTTTCCACATCCAGCTGTAACTCCGATTCTGTGCGAGCATTTGCGAGAGACCGGGAGGTGAAAGCGAGAGAGTCCCCTCTCTGTCCATTTGCAGCCAAGTCGCGGCAGCTAGCTAGGTAGCCGGCTAGCTGTCAGGCAGGACCGACGTCGTCAGAGCACTGTCGCTAATATGGGATGTCTTGATAAAACAAGCAGATATTTGAAGTTTACACACCTACATTCTCGCCTGAAAATATCTTAAAAGTGTATTTTGTGACCCAGAAACACTAATAAAAGACATATAAAACGAAGTGGTGGCCGCTATTGTTTAACTCGGCAAAGGCATGCTATGAATTGTGGGATATGTAGTTTTCACCAAGCATTGCACCCTTTAGGCCATACTACTCCTGGTATACCACTAGAGAGAGCCAACACACCACAAATGAAGTCTGTTTCTATGGTGCCAAAAGCAGAATCTTTCTCAGGAGCCTCGAAATTGGCCTAAATTTGCACTAAAATCTAAATATTTCAAAAACTATAAAAGTCATGAACACCAAAAGTCGTACCATACTAGCCCAGCTCCAGCCGCACAAAATGATGTAACATATGTAACCCTATTGTCAAAACTGTTTGGCAGAGGGAGCTGGGAAAATTTTCACTAAAATATTAATATTTAAAAAACTATAATAGTCATAAACACCAAAAGTCATAGCACACCATTCCAGATCCAGCCGCACAAAATGAGGTAACATATATGAAGCTTGTCTCAAAACTGCGGGGCGAGTTTCGCTGCAAAATTTCAGGCGGAAAAAGGAAAATAATAATAATAAGAAGAAGAATAATAAATCCGAGGAATAGTAATATGTGTGCCTCTTGGCATAGGCACACATAATAATAAGAAGAATAATAAGAATAATAAATCCGAGGAATAGTAATATGTGTGCCTCTTGGCATAGGCACACATAATAAATCCGACGAATAGTAATATGTGTGCCTCTTGGCATAGGCACACATAATAAATAAAACTACTTCAAGAGAACCATCAAATCCACTTTTTATCAAATTAAATATTCTCAAATTTAAAGATTTGGTTGACATCAGAACTGCGCAAACAATGTACAAAGCAGCAAATAAATCTTTGCCCCACAACATTCAGAACTTGTTCCAAATAAGACCAAATACTCCTGACCTGAGAGGAATCCTTATGTTCAGCAAGCCAGTAGTAAGGACAAATGTAAAATATCAGAGCATTACAGTCAGAGGAGTTAGTGTGTGGAACACCTTTACAGATGAAATCAAGACAAGTACATCAATACAAAAATTCACACGATTGTTCAAAAATAATAAATTGCATGAATATAGGAAATCTTCCTCTCAGTGACTGAGTTGTCTCATTGTGTCCTCATTTTTATTTAATAGATCAAGGCCTGAGTAACCCAACCTTAAGTGTTCATTAAGGTGTTTGTCACATAGATATAAAACAAGCTCAGAGATTAAGCGGGTGTTATAGACAGGGTGATTAGTTTATGTAAAAATGTAGTTTGTGGTTGTTCTGGTTTACGTGCTGAAAATGGTTTTTATTTGTGTATTTTCAATGTGTTACACTTGTACATAGTTAACCATATATGATCAAATAATGTTGAATCCTGGATATGAATTTGTAAGCAATGAAATTTGAAATAAGGGGGTAGGAACAAGAAAAGTGTAAACTTCATCCTACTCCTTTTCGAGCACACGCATTCTGTAGACAAAGATATATACATGAAAACTTGATGATTAAGTTTTGGTTTTTTGGGGGGGTTTTTTCTGTTGTTATTTCAATTATATTTGCATGTTCAAAATAAAATTATATCTATCTATCTATGTATGTTTATTTACACAGTGGAGTAGTGGCAAAACAGGCAATGAGGGAGGACAATAAACTAAAGAAACCTAAACTGGGAAAACTAAATAACAAACCTGAGATGATACCAAACGGGGTGAGAGGCAGAGAGACGCAGATGAGGAACAGGGCACCGTGGAACACAGACGAACCAGCAACAAGCAGGAGAACACACAGGGCTTAAATACACACAGCAGTAATCAGGGGATGAGAGACAGGAGGGCAACACACTGGGAGAAATCAGAACTGACGGGACGGGTAAACGTAAACTGAACACTCACATGAGATGGGGACCTTCAGAATAAAACAGGAAATTCAGACACAGAGAACCAGACAAGGCACTGAACTAAACAGACAGATTCACAAACAGACAGTGTGACACCATAGACAGAACACAGAAGTGGGACCAGGGCAGGCACAGAACAGAAACCTAACAGATGGCAAATCATAACAGAATACATACTCAGAATACACAAAAGCATAAAGAAACACAAAACACTGAGTCGGCAGACTCAGGACCATGACATCATGTCTCCTGTCTCTGCTTTTCTGTATAAAACAGACCCCATACACTTTTTCACACCACTGTAAAACAAAGGCAACAGAGGATGCAGTGATTAAGTCATTATGGCCTGCACATCCAAGAAAAACAAAGCTACATTAGCTACAACAATGCCAGTAGTCCGGAGTCCACCTTAGATCTGTTACCATAATTTCTCAAAGTGTGTGGCGCGCCCCACTGGTAGGGTGCAGAGTCACCCTAACCCTTACCTGGCAGAAAATTCATGCAGAACTAATGTTTAACATTGGAATCAGTTTTAGGAATAAAGAAATTTGCCTCAGTTAATAGTCAGTGCATTCGCTGTTATTACAGCTTTAGATGGTTGTCAAAATGGAGAGATATTTGACAGTTACCAAAGAAAAACAGGTGTTTAAGTCTGAGACAAACGAAGCAAGTGCTGATAATAACCCCAAAAATAAGCCAAAAAGGAATATGATGAAGCCAATCTTGCTATTAGTTTCATGGTGAATGTGATACGAGATGAGGAGAGACAGGTGTATTTTGTTAGAAAACTCCGGCAGCTGACAGTACAGATGGTGCACAAACTATGGCAGGGAAAAAGAAGGGGATGCAGACACTCATTAAGAGAGTCTCGAGAAGACTCCCATCGAGACCAACACTCAAGACTGTTTTGACCAGCGTTATTGCCATGGTGAATTTTATTAAAACAAGACCCTAAAAGGGAAACTGTTTAACCCACTTTGTGAAGAGATGGGGGTCAAGTAGCCATGTTTTTTCACGCGCAGCTGGCAAGGCTTTCCAAGGTGCAGCTTTCCAGCTGCCCTCTTCTGTAGCACACACAGTCCTCTCCTCAGGTCCCAGCAACATCTTTAACAGGGGAGACATGATTAGATGATGTGGTCAGGTGTGTGAGTCAGTCTTCCCTGACAACACACACCGAACCCACTGCTCCACCCCTCCCCTGCAGCTGAGCCACAAACCACACCCCACCACAGCAGCTTTCACAAGGTAAAGTGCTGACACAACTCTGAGCTCAGAGAGGAAATTCAGATGTTTTTGGAGGAGTAACAACTGCATGAGGTTGCAAGCAAGTTTATTGAGGAAGACTTTGTGATGAAAGCATATTTGTTTTATGCGCTTAGTGAAAGATATATCCTGGTCAAAATTGACTCAAAGCGTCTTCCAAGTGTTACTGGAGGCCAGGTGATACCATTTAAAGCAAATAACTGGTTAGCCACCATGTTTTTAAGACTCTAAGGATGGAGTAGAAAAACCTAATTAAAATAGAGGTCATCTAGGTTGTTATGTCTTAAAATTCTAGTTTAACTAGTTGATTTGTAGATGGCTTAGTATTAATAAGAAGCCACTTTTGTTGCCCACCCTCACCCCACTGTGCGGGTTCATGTGCGTGCGTGTATACGTGCGCCTACCCCTGTACAAGGCACTTTTGCTCGTTCATGTGATTTCTGGGTTCACTTCAGTTGATATATGTTTAACCAGGGTTTTAATTTAATCAGTCGGTTATGTTTTAATTAAACTACTTTTTTGTGGATTCTGGACGTGTCTCAGCAACAATTACACAGGCATATGCGCTCTTAAAAGTAATTCGTTGTTTTATCGATACCCTGACAACCCTGAAATGGCAATCCGACTTTTTAAATTTATCTACAACTGATCAGAAAAAATGTGTTTACGAATCCTCAGGGCTCTAGACTAACTTTTTGCCATGGGCGCACCGGTTAGGCGCACTGGCACAAAAGTTAGGTGCACTCAGAGTTTTCAATCGCATCGCACCGCAGTTTTACATGTGCACTTTTTTGAGGGGAAAATTGCAGTCCATACAGACAATATTCATTTCTAAATTATTAACTAACAATCTTGTGCTTAAAGTGCTTTGTCAATATTGTAGAAAATGTTAAACTTAATCATCATCTTGGCCTGACAACCTGTTTGCTGTTGCATGCTGCTGAAAGGCAGTGGGGAGAGGGGACACTTGGGCAGTGCATTTATTGCAGCATATACAGGGAGTGCAGAATTATTAGGCAAATGAGTATTTTGTCCACATCATCCTCTTCATGCATGTTGTCTTACTTCAAGCTGTATAGGCTCGAAAGCCTACTACCAATTAAGCATATTAGGTGATGTGCATCTCTGTAATGAGAAGGGGTGTGGTGTAATGACAACACCCTATATCAGGTGTGCATAATTATTAGGCAACTTCCTTTCCTTTGGCAAAATGGGTCAAAAGAAGGACTTGACAGGCTCAGAAAAGTCAAAAATAGTGAGATATCTTGCAGAGAGATGCAGCAGTCTTAAAACTGCAAAGCTTCTGAAGCGTGATCATCGAACAAGCGTTTCATTCAAAATAGTCAACAGGGTCGCAAGAAGCGTGTGGAAAAACCAAGGCGCAAAATAACTGCCCATGAACTGAGAAAAGTCAAGCGTGCAGCTGCCAAGATGCCACTTGCCACCAGTTTGGCCATATTTCAGAGCTGCAACATCACTGGAGTGCCCAAAAGCACAAGGTGTGCAATACTCAGAGACATGGCCAAGGTAAGAAAGGCTGAAAGACGACCACCACTGAACAAGACACACAAGCTGAAACGTCAAGACTGGGCCAAGAAATATCTCAAGACTGATTTTTCTAAGGTTTTATGGACTGATGAAATGAGAGTGAGTCTTGATGGGCCAGATGGATGGGCCCGTGGCTGGATTGGTAAGGGCAGAGAGCTCCAGTCCTACTCAGACACCAGCAAGGTGGAGGTGGAGTACTGGTTTGGGCTGGTATCATCAAAGATGAGCTTGTGGGGCCTTTTCGGGTTGAGGATGGAGTCAAGCTCAACTCCCAGTCCTACTGCCAGTTTCTGGAAGACACCTTCTTCAAGCAGTGGTACAGGAAGAAGTCTGCATCCTTCAAGAAAAACATGATTTTCATGCAGGACAATGCTCCATCACACGCGTCCAAGTACTCCACAGCGTGGCTGGCAAGAAAGGGTATAAAAGAAGAAAAACTAATGACATGGCCTCCTTGTTCACCTGATCTGAACCCCATTGAGAACCTGTGGTCCATCATCAAATGTGAGATTTCCAAGGAGGGAAAACAGTACACCTCTCTGAACAGTGTCTGGGAGGCTGTGGTTGCTGCTGCACGCAATGTTGATGGTGAACAGATCAAAACACTGACAGAATCCATGGATGGCAGGCTTTTGAGTGTCCTTGCAAAGAAAGGTGGCTATATTGGTCGCTGATTTGTTTTGTTTTGTTTTTGAATGTCAGAAATGTATATTTGTGAATGTGGAGGTGTTATATTGGTTTCACTGGTAAAAATAAATAATTGAAATGGGTATATATTTGTTTTTGTTAAGTTGCCTAATAATTATGCACAGTAATAGTCACCTGCACACACAGATATCCCCTTAAAATAGCTAAAACTAAAACAAACTAAAAACTACTTCCAAAAACATTCAGCTTTGATATTAATGAGTTTTTGGGTTCATTGAGAACATGGTTGTTGTTCAATAATAAAATTATTCCTCAAAAATGCAACTTGCCTAATAATTCTGCACTCCCTGTAAATCCGGTTCTTTGGATTTTTAGGGCCAAGAAAGACACAGGGCTCCAAGTGGTCTTTTAACTTTAAAAAATGATCTTTATTTTACAATCCGGATATGGAGACCTGAACACATCACACACAACCCCAGGTCTAAAAAACAAACAGGAAGCCTAGTTATATTTATATACTCCATCTTGATGTTACACACATCACACACAGTTTCATTACAAACAAACTCCTTCTACTCAGTTCCTCTTTTCTGTGTCTGGTTTATTAATATGGCTGTGCACTAAAACTTCCTGTGCAGCTTGCAATAACTTCCCCTTTCTAAGGTCTGTTGCCAGGGCAACCTGTCTGAACTTAGTTTCACTCTGTCTGTTGCCCATACTTCTGCGAAAACCTGTAGTTTCCTGTCAGCCTGTGACCTTGTCTCAAAGCTGGCCTTCTTTTATACCTAAAACAATATAATCAGCAAAATAAACATTTAAGATGATACATTTATTACCTAACACTCTCCTTTCTTAAAACCCAGAAGGTGAGACTGTAGTTGCCCTATGTTGATAAACACCAAATCCTCTTCCTATTTTTTTTTTTGTTTCTTTTTATCAACAATTCTGTTAAAAAGAAATTTTCCGTGTGGTGGCCTGCAGTACCACCACCTTCCGCTAGTTGGAGACAATTAATTTTACACACATTTCTACACTCCTCTCTTTTTTTTTCTTCTCTTGTTTTTTGTTCCCCATTTTCAACGTTTGGAACCCCATTTTTCACTGTTTTTACACACACATCAACTTTTCCCACACAACCATTCTCTACAATCTTACACACCACACATTTACTCAGTTCTTACCATACAGTCACGCATTGAGTTTTGTCTCTGGCCGCCCGGTGGAGCGCTTGCCGCAGCCGCCTCTCGAGCCGCTAATCCGGCTCCGCTCGCTGCCCCTGGAATATAGATTCTCTTTTACTGCACGAGACGTCTCTCGTGAGGTTCCTTGCCTTACGGACCAAGAAACAAACACTGCCACCCCCAGTCTCCTTTGAAGAAGTTAGGATCTTTTAGAAGATGCTAGGGATTTCATCCGTGATTCTACACGAAGACTCCTTCGGAGCTCTTGTCCTGGAAGGTCGTAACACGTTCACCTTCCTTCTTGAGCTCCCCGAAGGCTGCAACACGCTCACCTCCTTGGCCAAACACAAAGCTCTCGTTAGCTACAACTCACCCATCTGCAGGAGTCCCCTCAAAGTCGATGGTCTCGGTGGTGACTGAAACACATGGCCCCGTGACTCCTCCATTTCCTTCGTTTCAACAGCTGGTAGGACAAAGGTACCTTTTCCCTCAGGGGTGATTAGCCCGTCCACGGAACTGTTGTTCAGTGACCACACGGACCACCCTGTTTGTGACGCCATTTTGTTGTGGAAGTCTTCCATTTAAATAAAGCCTGCAGACGAGCGGTGAGCGGTAGCTAACATTCTTTAATCAAAACACACAAAGAACAGACAACCAGGCCTGGTGGAGAACCTGCATGATCGCGGGGCAGACGGTCAGCAGAGTCTCTCTGAGCCTAACATGGCTCTCAGTTAAATACCTTCTCCAGGAACAAAAGGCAGTACACAGCTGTTTCACACCTTAAGATTCACATTCCCTTGCTACCTCCCAGAGTCCTCGAAGAGACAAAAGATTATTCCTGTGGAATTGTCTGCTTCCCCCAACTTCCTAACTAGACCCCCACCATTTGTCTTACTATATGAGTGTGAGACTTGTTAAAATCCAGTGGCACCAAGGCATTATACAATAAAATAATGTGATTAATACATAAGTAAAAGAAATTCCTATACAACCGTTACACACAAAACTTCAAAAATCTAAAGAGTGTGTGAGACTGCTAGCTGTGTCGTTCAGCAATAAACTCATCTAAAATGTGTTAGTAAAGAGCGACTTGCACTTCTGTCCCATTAAGCAATGCTTTAACAAATTTCACTGCAAACTATAAAAGGAATCTGGATTTAAATAGACCATTGTAGTGTTGGATTAAGTGTAGGAAACACTAGTATAAGGTGTCTATGGAACAAAACTCCTTCAACATTCAAAATGACCAAAGTGAGGACTACAGGCATTTCTCTCAGTCAACTGATTATGTTTAGGGAAAAAGCAGCTAAATGCATTGAGATTGCTCCACATTGTTAGTGAGTTAACTCTGGATGTCTGTGGGTTTTGTCAACTTGGGGTGAACTGAAACAGAAAACCAGTAAAAGATTCAGACATTGAAATTCTGAAATTTGAAATTTATTTCATGAATACAATGAAACATTTTACTGTCCACAGAGCAAAGTAGCATACATGATAAATGGATACTACAACATAACACGGAAAGTGAGAAGTAAAACTCATTGTCTTACCAGATGTTCTATTCTGTAAACTTAAAATAAACCCCTGAAATTAGAGTTTAGTGTTTTAAGGCATCTATTTAAAAAAATGAGTCAACACTTGTTTCTCTCAGTAGCATTACTCAAGTGATACTTTAACGATGCTTCATATCACAGTCTTTATGATGAAAAAACATGTTCTCTCGATGTCTGTGCTGTCACTTGTCATAAAAATGTCCAGAGCCTGGGTTCAAGGTTCATCTTCAATTACCATTGATCATTAATAGGGACCACAAAGGATTTGTCACATTATCCCCATAAACAACATGTTTTTATAGACATCTTTGTGACACAAATATTTAGATTCTCGTTTCACAATGTGCATGAACTCAAAATCTTGAATATGAGTTTCATATTCATAAAGTATTGAAAAGAATACATTTATTCCAATGTAGGAGCAACACTTGTAAAAAAAAAAAAGAAAAAGAAAAAGCTGTGTGTAAGTACATTCAAAAAAGGCTTCTGCCATGATCTTCCTTCTGTGAGCATGCATACGCACACACACACACACACACACACACACACACACCGGTAGCTGAGCAGAATGATGAAGGGTTTTTTAGAGGTGTCTAAAGACTGAATGTTTTGTGTACTCTTTTTAAAAACGGACGTGTTCTGTCTACCTATTGATCACAAATCCAAAATAAAGATTTTTAAATTATTATGAACAGCCATGAAACACAAATTTTCCCATACAGAAGAAAGTCCTATTAGACCCGTTTACTTATTATTATTTTTTAAATAAAATGATCGAATCGCCTAGGAAACCCACGTAGATCCGTATAATGGTGTGTAGTTAAATACACGATTTTTCCCATAAAGAAGAAGAAAGTCCTATTAGAAGCGTTTATTTATTTATTTATTCATTTATTCATTTTTAAATAAAATAAATAAATAAAATATAGTAAAGCGCAATACAAATACAGGCCATTTACCATTTAAAATGATTGAATCACGTAGAGATGGAAAACCCACGTAGATCTGTAAAATGAGGTGTGGTTAAATTAAATTAATTACATTTTTAAAATAAAATGACTGGTGACACGTCGTTAGAACCAGGATTTGTAAACACATTTTTTCTGACCAGTTGGAAATAAATTTAAAAAGTCAGATTGCGATTTCAGGGTTGTCAAGGTATCGGTAAAACAACGAATTACTTTTAAAAGCGCATATGCCTGTGTAACTGTTGCTGAGATATGTCCAGAATCGACAAAAAAGTAGTTTAATTAAAACATAATTGAATGATTAAATTAAAACCCTGGTTTTTAGGGGTTTATTAAATTCAACCAAATTTCTAGAAATGAGAGCTGCTGCATCCAAAGTGGGATGTTTGCTGGTAAATAGTGCAGTTACACGTTTGAGGTGTTCTTGACAGTTTCTAGAAATAGTTGCTACAGCGTCTTTAAAACACTTGATCCAAATGTTAGTTTTCCTAGAATATTTGCTAATGCCAGATGTAGCACACCTTTTTCCATCACCCTGTATATTTAAAAGCAGTTTTATAATCTGTGAGTCCTTTAACTATAAATACATAACAGAATTCATTTTACATATGAAGCCAAGCCCAGTGGCCCAAACAACTTCTCAAAAGCATGTTTTAATTAACAGTACACAACCAAAACAATAAAACGGTGGCAACAACATAACAGTTTCCATACCAATGTAAATTAACAAGCCTCGTTATACTTTCACTTTCCTCTTAGATAACATTATAGGGTAATATACACAATGTAGACATAAGATATTTCTAAAAACGTTATATATTTCCATTTCACACTAAATTTTCTTCATGTTATTCAGTGTAACATGACCACAAACAAGTAATGTTGTGTTCACGGTGAAGGCCTCACCTCATGGCCTGTAGCCGAAGTTCTTAAAATGTGGCACTTGATGGCAATGATAGCATTTTATGCAGTGCCTGATTATAAAAGAATGCAGTTCTTTGTGTCCTAATTATGAGGTCATGACATACATGCCAAGGCATATATATGAAAATAATAAAAGAAATCTGTGCAAACAACCCAACTTCACTTTCAGCTTTTCATATATTAAATTTTTCTAACACTGAAAATATTAAAGTCATACAGTACAACCTCAACAGTGGTTCAAAAAGATACAAAATGCGACTACAAGGAACCATTGCCAATATAAACATCTCCTGACCTGAGACATTACAAATAATATCTATGTCAGTGTGTTTGTTTCCCTCAATCTGGCTCCTTAAATACATGTGTCAAAACTTTGAGAAATTGTGTTCTAAAGCATGTTGGCCTTAGAAGAGTCAGGCTGCAGTATCTGAAGAGTAACAATGACTTTTATGGATTTTCTGAACCACGAGTAAAAAAAGACATATAAGATGGGGTTCAGACACGAGTTAAAGAAGAATAAATATATCACAAAAGCAGCAGAAGAAGCACTCAGTGCATTGTCTTTCACTGTGAGAGCCACACAGTAATATGGACACATACATATGAGAAACACAACGACAACAATACCAAGAGTCCAGGCTGCTTTCAGCTCCGATTTCTTTGCAGTAACTGTAACTGATTGCTGGTGAGTGACTGCAAGCTGAGACCTCATGGCATGAGCCTGAGACACAGCCACCACAAACACTCTCAGATACAAAACTACAATTACAGTAATGGGAACAATAAAGGAAAAAGTAACATCAACAAGTCCTGCGATGTAATTAATGACAAAGACACACTCTCCAATGCAAGAGTTATACCTGCCTGGTTGCTTCAGGTTATCCATCAGAATCAGACTTTGAAAGATGACAGAACAGATCCAACACAAACAGACAACAATTTCAACTCTTTGTTGTGTGATCTTGGTGGAGTAATGTAGAGGGTAACAAATAGCCAAATATCGATCAACAGATATGATCACCATGGTTCCTATTGAGGCCGAGGTGATGACATATGCTAGGTATTGATACAGAGTGCACATGATGTCACCGAGGAACCAGCAGCCATCTATGAGCACAATTTGGAAGAACATGACAAGACCTACACCAAAATCAGCTGCGGAGAGTGACAGAAGGAGGACGTTGTTGCGGGTGTGGAGCTGCCTGAAGAGGAAGAATGGTAATACGTCTTACTAGTGTAATGTTTCAGTTATCATTCATTGTAGAGGAAAAGCTGAAATAACATTAAAAAAAACAACACATGGAAAAATCTTTACAATTTTAACATCAAGTCAGTGTAATGTGTGTCTACCTGAAGTGTGAGATGGAGATGATGACAAACAGATTAAGAGTCACAGTTAACAGAGCGATTGAAGACAGCAGAATATAAGTCAGCATGATCTCAAAGTGGGGACGCCTCAGCCTCATGCAGGAGGTGTTAAGAAGTTTTGGAAAGCAGAGTTCAGTTTCCTCCATCACTGCAGGTAGGTGAAACTGCTGAACCCAGTGTTTGTGCAACATGTTTTAGGTGAGTTAGTATCCCCCCACCCCCATAGTTACCAACACACGCACACACCAACCTTATCCCACACCTTTACCTTCCCTCCCTGTAAAAGCTAAACAATATAGTACACTTCATGCGCTTATCCTGCTCAAACCCAAATATTACTTCGTTATTAGTTTAATCCCAACCACAACCATTTATCTTCATATCTTTTTATTAGACGGGCTGACGTCTTGTATTGACCTCACTATCTGGCACCATGTAACCTGATTTTCACTTGCCATAGAGTATCCAAATCGGCAGGTTCACCACTGGTACCCTATGCTTTTCACAGATGAGAGCAGGCTCACTTTGAGCACATGTGACAGACGTGAAAAGGTCTGGAGAAGACATAGGGAACTGTATGCTATGTGTAACATTACAATATGACCAGGCTTTTAGGTTATTATGGTTGTGTTTTGGAAAGGTATTTACTGAAAGAGAGGCACAAACCTCTACAGGCTAGCACCCTGACAGCAATTACTTATCATGATGATGTCCTTGGACCCATTGTCAGACCCTACACTGCCGCAGTGGGTCATGGGTTCCTCCTGGTGCACAACAATGTTCAGCCTCATATGGCCAGAGTGTGCACATAGTTGCTGCCTGATAAAGGAGTTGATACTACTGACTGCCCCCCCACACTCCATCCATTCATCCATCCATTTGCTTCCACTTATCCGGGGCCGGGTTGCAGGGGCAGCAGCCTAAGCAGAGAAGCCCAGACCTCCCTCTCCCCAGCCATCTCCTCTAGCTCGTCCGGGGGAACGCCAAGGCGTTCCCAGGCCAGCCGAGAGATATAATCTCTCCAGCGTGTCCTGGGTCTGCCCCGGGGCCTCCTCCCGGTGCGACATGCCCGGAAAACCTCGCCCAGGTGGCATCCTTGTCAGATGCCCGAACCACCTCAACTGGCTCCTTTCGATGTGGAGGAGCAGCGGCTCTACTCTGAGCCCCTCCCGGATGCCTGAACTTCTCACCCCATCTCTAAGGGAGAGGCCAGCCACCTTCGGAGGAAGCTCATTTCCGCCGTTTGTATTTGCGATCTTTTCGGTCACTACCCACAGTTCGTGACCGTAGGTGAGGGTAGGGACGTAGATCGACCATTAAATTGGGAGCTTCGCGTGAGGGTAGGGACGTAGATCGACCATTAAATTGAGAGCTTCGCTTTACACTCAGCTCACTCTTCACCCCGACGGACTGGTACAGCGCCCACATCACTTCAGCCGCAGCACCATCTCGTAAACAAGAGCCTGAAAAAACTTAAATTCCTCCACTTGGGGAACTTGTCCCTGACCCGGAGTGGGCACTCCACTCTTTTCCGGCTGAGAACCATGGCCTCAAGTTTGAAGGTGCTGATCCTCATTCCCGCTGCTTCACACTTGGCTGCGAACTGTTTCAGTCCGAGCTATGAACAGAATCGGTGAGAAAGGGCAGCCCTGGCAGAGCTTATCACCCACGGGGAGTCCGACTTATTGCCAGCTGTGCACTGTGGAGAGCATCCTCGCACAGAACATCACATCCTGGTATGGAAACAGCTGTGTCAAGGATAAAAAAGCTCTTCAGAGAGTGATCCATATGGCAGAACGCTGCTGCAGGACTGCTCTCCCTTCCCTACAGGACATGTATGTCAGGAGATGCTGGACTAGAGCAACTCAGATTTTGAAGGACCCGTCCCATACCGGCAATGGTAAATGGCCTGCATTTGTATAGCGCTTTTCTGGTCCATAGGACCCCAAAGCGCTTCACACTACATTCAGTCATTCACCCAGTCACACACACATTCACACACTGGCGATAGCAAGCTACATTGTAGCCACAGCTGCCCTGGGGCGCACTGACAGAGGCGAGGCTGCCGGACACAGGCGCCACCGGGCCCTCTGACCACCACCAGTAGGCAAACATGGGGTTAGTATCTTGCCCAAGGATATTTGGCATGCAGCCAGGATGCAGCCTGGGATCGAACCACCGACCTTCTGATTAGTGGCTGACCTGCTCTGCCACCTGAGCTACAGCCACCCCAGCTTTCCAGCTTCTGAAATCAGGCAGAAGGTTCCGCACCATCCGAACAAAAACAGAGAGGTTCAAGAGGAGTTTTTATCCTCAGGCCATTCGTGTGTTGAATCAGCTCCCCCTCCCCCCATCATCCTTAAGTGACTGAGACAGGACTCATTACCACTTTCTCATATCATCCTGATCCTTCTGGCCTCGCTATAGCACAAGACACTTTAACACCCTTCCCACGCAATGTACACAAGATTTAAATTTCCAGATTGTTTTATTTCATTTTATTTCTATTTATATAATGTACATAACTCACCCACTTGCTGCACATAATGCCCTCTTTGTGTATACTCATTCACTGTATATAAAGTTCTGTCTGTCTCTCTCTTTGTTTTCTTTGAACAGTCGAGGAGCGTATCAGGTCACATTTCACTGCGTGTTATACCTGTATAACCATGGACGTGACAAATAAAGAATCTTGAATCTTGAAAATGCACCCGACCCCTACGGCGTCTCCTGCGGGTGGTGGGCCTGCAGGAGGATGGGCCCATGTCCCCTTTTCGGGCTGTGCCTGGCCGGGCCCCATGGACTAAAGCCCAGCCACCACACGCTTGCCATCCCCAGGCCTAGCTCAAGGGCGGGGCCCCCAGTAACCCTATCCCAGACAGGGTAAACTTTTCCCTCAGTGATGTCTTGATGCATGCTCAATCATCCAGGAAAGTAAATCTCCAAAAGTTAATTCTCTTAATGTGGACGCAGCATTTTCAGTGGGAGAAACGTTTCGTCACTCATCCAGGTGACTTCTTCAGTCTCAGCTGACTGCAGGTTTCCCCAAATCTTATAAACAGTACATTTGCATAATGACTGAAATTAGGCCCACTGAGGGAACAGTGGGCTGGGAGGTCAGTTCCTTCATCGTAATTATGAAGATTCAAACATGACCACTGATGAACAACCACTGATCAGAGCCCACTGATCAAAGCCCACTGATCAATGAACATGAGTACCATTCACAGAAAGTTGGGGAATAGCTGCAATCACTATAATGAGAAAAAAAATGTCACTGCTCAGAGACGAAAATTTTTATGAGCCCCTGAAACGAAACCCAGGAAGTGGTTACAGGAAGAGGGTGATAGACAGTCTGAAGCAGTTAGAACAAGACAATGCTATTCATTGGACCTCATGGGGCGGGACCTCTCTGATTGGCCGTGGTCCAGATATTCCTGTAGGTCTTCGTGTGTATGTTTGTAAGTGCAGGTGGAAAGAGAGATGTGAGTAGCTTGAGTAAAGCGATAACGATTAATTAAATCCTTTTAACAGGAAGAAACCTCCGGCAGAACCACGGTCAGGAAGGGGCGGGGCCATCTGCTGCGACCGGTTGAGGTGAGAGAAGGAAGACAGGATAAAGGCATGCTGTGGAAGAGAGACAGAGATTAATAACAGTGTACGATTCAATGCAGAGAGGTCTATTAACACATAGTGTGTGAAAAAGGTGACTGAAAGGAAAAACTCAATGCATCATGGGAATGGGAAGCCTAATCTTAAAAGTAGAGATAGTGTCTGTCTCCGGAATCCAAACTGGAAGCTGGTTCCACAGAAAAGGGGCCTGAAAATTGAAAGCTCGGCCTCCCATTCTACTTTTAAATACTCTAGGAACAACAAGAAAGTCTGCAGTGTGAGAGTGAAGTGCTCTAACGGGGTGATATGGTACTACAAGGTCATTAAGATAAGATGGGGCCTGATTATTTAAGACTTTGTATGTGAGGAGCAGGATTTTAAATTCGAATCTGAATTTAACAGGAAGCCAATGAAGGAAAGCCAATGAGAAATATGCTCTCTCTTTCTAGTCCCTGTCAGAACATCCAGATTTGCTGCAGCATTGTGCATTGACTGAAGGCTTTTCAGGGAGTTTTTAGGACATCCTGATAATAATGAATTACAGTAGTCCAGCCTACAAGGAATAAATGCATGAACTAATCTGACTCTCATCATCCACTGGAGCACAAACTGGGCATCATCAGGACGCTACAACACAGAGCGAACACCATCCCCACTGACACAGTGGCCAGGGAGGCAGAAGAACAGCACATCAAGAAGGCCCTGAGTAAATGTGGTTATCCCAGCTGGACTTTTGTCAAAGCTGGAAGGGCTCCTAAAGAAAGCTCCAGCCAATCCAGGAGAGAAGGACAACCGCTGCCCAAGCGAAAACCTGTAGTGATCCCATATGTGTCAGGAGTATCGGAACAGTTGAGACGCATTTTTTCTAAACACCGGGTCTCTGTGGCTTTTAAACCCCAAAACACGCTGCGCCAAAAATTGGTCCACCCCAAGGATCGGGTTCCCTCAACACAAACAGAGTAACATAGTGTACGTTGTTAAGTGCCAGGAGGATTGCCAGGATTTATGCATCGGGGAAACCAAACAACCTCTGGCGAAGCGGATGGCACAACACAGAAGAGCTACCTCGTCAGGACAGGACTCTGCAGTTTATTTACACCTACAGGCCAGTGGACACTCTTTCAATGATGGAGATGTACACATCCTGGACAGGGAAGAATGCTGGTTTGAGCGCAGAGTCAAGGAGGCCATTTACGTGAAAAGGGAAAGACCATCTCTGAATAGAAGAGGGGGCCTAAGGGTACATCTTTTGCCATCTTACAATGCTGTGATTGCAGCCATTCCCCAACTCTCTCTGAATAGTGCTCATTGCCATTGATCAGTGGTCTTTGATCAGTGGGTTTTGGTCAGTGGTTGTTGATCAATGGTCATGAGAATTTGCATAATTATGATTAAGGAACTGACCTCCCAGCCCATTGTTCTTTCAGTGGGCTGGTTTCAGTCATTATGCAAATGTACTGTTTATAAGATCTGGGGAAACCTGCAGTCAGCTGAGACTGAAGAAGTCACTTGGATGAGTGACGTTTCTCCCACAAAACGCTACGTCCAGATGAACAGAATCAAGTTTTGGAGATTTTGATTTCAATTCTGGAAGCCAATAAGGGAGAAATCTGCTCTCTTTTTCGAGTCCCTGTCAGTACTCTTCCTGCAGCATTGTGCATTAACTGAAGGCCTTTCAGGCAGTTTTTAGGACATCCTGATAATAATGAATTACAGTAGTCCAGCCTGGAAGTAATAAATGCATGAACTAGTTTTTCAGCATCACTCTGAGACAGGATATTTCTAAGTTTAGAGATCCATTTGTTGCACAAATGGAAGAAAGCAGTCTTACATATTTGTTTAATATGTGCATTGAAGGACATGTCCTGGCCAAAAATGATTGCAAGGTTCCTCACAGCGTTAATGGAGGCCAAGGTAATGCCATCCAGAGTAAGAATCTGGTTAGATACTGAGAAGAGATATTTTACTGTTATTTTATCATTACATTAGAATCATATAATAAGCATTGCATTAAAGCATTTATTGAAGCTATTGACATTACATTAACGTTTGTATTACAGTGATTGTTATAACCTCATGTTAATCTTCTATTTACAGGTGTTGGTATAATCATATAATCTTTCATTACAGGTGTAACCATGATCATCTTTATACATATTGCCGCTTGGTGCTTATTATGGAGTTGTGCTCACGTCAGTAAGGGTTAAAAGCTACAGTCAGCGGGATGTCTGGCTGATCTATTGAGGGAAGTGACGTAGAGCGTAGAAGGCCGCACATGCTTACAAGACACTTACATCATGTTATTTTATGATCCTTTATTTAGATATATCTTTTGTTAACCTTTAAGTAGTGTGTATTGGCAATAATTATTCATTAGTTCATTTATGTATCATCATTAATTGTTACTTCATTAGAGAATTTCTTTAGGCTGTCGGTATGGGCAGAAATCTGTGCCATCAGAAACTGAATTTGAATAAGTTAAATTTGAATTTGAATTACTCGGATTGAATCTGAATTGTAACTTGAATGAAAGCTTTTGAAAACTGAATTTGAATTAGTCTAATTTGAAATTGAATTTATGGTTTGAAAATGAATTGATTTGCTTTGAAACTGCATTTTATCCTTTAAAAATTCAGCTCTCGAATAATTTCAGATTCACTTCTCACCATTCAGTTTCAGTTCTACAATTCAATTTCAGTTCCAAAATTCAGTTTTTGGGACTTACATCCGGTTCGGTTCAAGCGCAGATTAATAGAACTACAGACTGATAGCGTTACTGACGGAATCTACAGCGTCTTGAGCTGAATTAAGACTTCAGAAGTCATTCGTCACGTCGAATGACCAGCGGATAAACTCTCAGGTTGGTAATAAATGTATTACATGTATAAGAACAAGCGTCATGTTAACAAATGATAGCCGTACAGTAACCTTTATGCTTATTGTAGCTGCTAGCTAAAAACGCTAATTTAGCGTAGTTTGCCCTGAATTCAGCTTTGACAAACAAATATGATCGACTGTTTCTAGTAGAATTCCAAAGTTGTCATCTTGTACCCTGTCAGAGCCCTGTATGCTTGCAGAGACCCCTACAGTAAGGAAACATGCAAAACGGTGTCCAAACCTTTGTATTTGAGCTTTATTTATGTCTTACACAGCATCCCAACTCTTTAGCTAACTTAATAACTTTAGCTAAAGTGAATAGTTAGTCTAATTCATTAGTGCAGCATTACTGGATCACCTCTGTTTGAAGTAATATAATATGATATACAACTATCACTGAAACAGCGAACTTTGTAAATAAACAACACTTCTCATTCTCTAAACGTTTGGCCACAGCTGTAAATTACACTATCAGTGCTTTTTCACTCTTGACAATAATTACATTTCTAAATTCTCTTTGTGCATTTACAGGTAAACAATAGCTAATATTTTATCTAAATGACTGCTTTGTCTTTGAAAAGGTGAAGAGCCTGAGGCCAGTGACACTCCAGTTCTACTCTAAGTACATCCTTACGGTGGCTCACAGGACAAGGCGACATTCCTGTCCTGCCAGAAAGAAGAGAAACTTCAGAGTCTTCATGAAGTTCAACCACACCTGTCATATGGAATATGACAGGGGTCTCAAACTCCATTCCTCAAAGGCCGGTGTCATGCAACTTTTCCATGCCCTCGAGGACTGGAGTTTGAGACCCCTGCTGTATGGTGTTCATGCAGTTTCTACCCCACAGTTACAGCATGTCTGACTGCCTGTTCAGCATATGCAAAATATGAGTTTAAGCATGTGATGACAAAGGCCTTCCATTATGGTGTTTGTCATCACATGTCACAGACATCTGGATGATCATTTGGAATAAACAAAAAACTTGTTACTTCATCTTTTATCTTTATTATTATTATTGTTCTTATTTTACATTTTTCAAGTTAGGCATTGGGTTTATTTGTAGTAGTCCTTTCCAGCTTCTCTCCCTCTTCCATATTACTGTGTCAGCTTGTCAGCATCTATTTGGGGTTGGGGTGGAACAGGAAGTAAGGAACAGAAAGTGCCATTTAAACCAGGAGAGGTTCTTATATTTCAGAAGAAGGGATTAATTCAAAAGAAATGACCTCAATGCCATATTTTATTTAGGAACCCTAGAGAGCACTTTGCAAAATAACACATTCTTATAATTTCACCCTCAGATGAGCCAAGCTACGACTGTCAGGGAAGGTGATGTAGGTACAGAGCATGTGAGAGTGGTTAAGTTAATGTCTTTTGTCTAGATGAAGGCACAGGAGGGATCAATGGCACGGCGTAGAGATTCAGTATCTTCAGTCTTCAGTGGACACTCCATTTCTGGCACAAAACACCTGTAAAAGATGGTCAATTTAGGAGGTGACCCGACAACTTCAGCCTGTCAAACATAGCAATGGAGCAGTATGTAAAAAAAAAAAAAATCTAATTAAGCATGCACTCAGTACCCTAAGAATTATTATGGTAGTTAAACACAGTGATAGTTGTATATCATATTATATTACTTCAAACAGAGGTGATCCAGTAAAGCTGCACTAATGAATTAGACGAACTATTCACTTTAGCTAAAGTTATTAAGTTAGCTAAAGAGTTGGGATGCTGTGTAAGACATAAATAAAGCTCAAATACAAAGGTTTGGACACCGTTTTGCATGTTTCCTTACTGTAGGGGTCTCTGCAAGCATACAGGGCTCTGACAGGGTACAAGATGACAACTTTGGAATTCTACTAGAAACAGTCGATCATATTTGTTTGTCAAAGCTGAATTTAGGGCAAACTACGCTAAATTAGCGTTTTTAGCTAGCAGCTACAATAAGCATAAAGGTTACTGTACGGCTATCAATTGTTAACATGACGCTTGTTCTTATACATGTAATACATTTATTACCAACCTGAGAGTTTATCCGCTGGTCATTCGGCGTGACGAATGACTTCTGAAGTCTTAATTCAGCTCAAGACGCTGTAGATTCCGTCAGTAACGCTATCAGTCTGTAGTTCTATTAATCTGCGCTTGAACCGGAACCGGATGTAAGTCCCAAAAACCTGAATTTTGGAACTGAAATTGAATTGTAGAACTGAAACTGAATGGTGAGAAGTGAATCTGAAATTATTCGAGAGCTGAATTTTTAAAGGATAAAATGCAGTTTCAAAGCAAATCAATTCATTTTCAAACCATAAATTCAATTTCAAATTAGACTAATTCAAATTCAGTTTTCAAAAGCTTTCATTCAAGTTACAATTCAGATTCAATCCGAGTAATTCAAATTCAAATTTAACTTATTCAAATTCAGTTTCTGATGGCACAGATTTCTGCCCATATGTCGGCCTTATGTTACAACTTGTATTACAGGTATTGTCATGATTCCATATTAACATTTTCTATTACAGGTGCAGTGATAATCCTTTTGTATACACATGCATTGTATTTTTGTGCTTGCCAATGAGGGGGGCTCGGTCAGCTAGTGGAGGGTCGGAAGCTTTGTTCGGCGCGAGGACTGAACAATCTATTGTGTTAAGGATCTTGAGCTATAGAAAGAACACGCTTACAAAACACAGATATCATGTTATTCATCATTATCCTTTAGTCATTTATATTGTTTTATTAAGCTTTGAGTAGTGGCATTTGATTAGAACATTTATTCAACAGACTACATGTATGGTTTCGGTTAGGTTATTACACACATGAAGAGTTGGCGTCTGTCCTTATAGACAGAGTGAATGCTGAGGTCGAGTTACACACGCACACACACAAGCAGTAGTTAAACTCATGTAGAGGGGAGAGTTCAAACATTTAAATAATAGTTTGCAAGGCCTTGTAGCTGTTTGATTATGCTGGCAGGAGAGACTGTTTGTTCCAGGGGATAAGCAGAGTTAGAAGATTACTGGGAAGGATCTGGCCTTGGGAAGAAGAAGATGTTCTTTTAATGTGTTAAAAGTTGTCAACATTGATTGTATTGTACCTACTTTACGCATTAGGGGGCGTTCTAATACCCTGATGTTCATAAAAACTATTGTCGTGTGGTTTTCGGAGAGAGATCTGGTGCTGTCTGCGTGCAGTATTCATCTCCCACACGTGTGCATTAAAATCATCGTTTGACTTGACCCGGCCGGACCAGTGTTGTTATTTTGGTTTTCCTCCTGTATCCATCCCCAATAGTTTGAACTCGTGACAATACCATATTTCTAAGATTTTCAGGGCCGAGTACAATAACCTCAGTTTGATCTGAATTAAGAAGCAGAAAGTTAGCGGCCATCCAGGTCTTTATGTCTTTAAGACATTCCTGCAGTTTAACTAAGTGGTGTATGTTATCTGGCTTCATAGATAGTGTGAGTACAAGAAAACAATTATTAGAATACAATGTGCTTAAGGTTAGTTAGACGAGAAGGTCCAGCTGTAGATCAGAGTAATAGGAAAGGATTTGTGAATGTCTGCATGTTTTAGGTTGGTTTAGCTATAGGCCTGAGTGTGTGTGCAATTGTGTAGAGGGAGAGGAATTTATTGACACTGGTTGTCTGCCTGCCTGTTACGGCCCTAGCTGGGCCTCCTGAAACTGCCCTTGTGTGGGCATGGTGTTTTTCTCCGCCGCCTCCTCTCTTGCCACTCCTACCCCCTCTGTTTCTCTCACTCTCCTCTCTCCCCAGGACACAGCTGCTCTTGGTTAGCCTTGTTTGCCACCTGAATCCATTCAGCAATCACCTCTGAGGCTATTTAAGCTGGGGGTTAGCTGTGAGCAGGGTGGTGTTCTCTGGTGTCTCTGTTTTGTGTTCTTGGTGTGTGGTTATCCTGCCTGAAGTGTGGAGTTGCGGAAGCAGTATAGCTGCTTTACGTGAGTAGTGTGGGCTTGTGGGCCTCGGCAGCAGTAAAGCTAGCTGCTGCTAGTGAGAGGGTGAGCTTGTGGGCCCCTGGAAGTGCCACCTCGTGGTGTGGAGTTTTTGTTTGGTTGTGTTCCTTGTTGTTGCAACCTTTTTTCCTTTTTCAAAGTGTTATTGGTAAAACGGCATTGCCGGCTCTTTATGTTAAGACTATTTTATTTACTAAAAACACCTGTCTGTTCTCCTTTCATTCTGTTCTGGACTCATCTGTTACTGGTCCCCTCACTCGCCTGCCTAGACCCTTTCGGGGGGGACGTAACACTGCCATAAAAAGAAGTAGGAAGCTAGGACTGTATGAAACAGATAGGAAAGAGGAGAAGTCTGTTACCCTTGTCCTTGAATGTAATAAAGGCTCATAACTGTCACAACTTAGAAGTAGGTTTGCAGGAGACCCTCCTCATGCTTAGCTGTAAAGTAAGACAACAAGAGGCCAATGGCCCAGTGGAAACTGCCAAATGGAAGTAGAGTGGGGGTCTCAGTGCTTGTGACCTGATAACCATGTTTTGAGGAGGAGTTTCGTGTAGCTTGGGTAAGGGGAGATGGACTTTTATGACCGGCAGGAAGTCACATATACAGACACACACACACACACACCCACACACACACACTCACTCACATGCACACATACACACGCGCACACAGGTACGTGTACACGCAAGCACTCACGTGTTCACACATACATACACAAAAACAGTGTTTTGAGTTTACAAAACAAAATGTGGGTTTTACGATGGGGGGTTGCTTCTACAAAACTGGTTGTAACGGACAAAGAAGTTGAAATTTGCAGAGGGACATCGGGCCCTGTACATCTCCCCTTCTGGATGGTGCATGCGTGACTGAAGATGAATAAAGGTTTTGTGAAATAGCTACTGAGTTTCGGTGTCGTCTCTGGTGGCCCGAAGAATAAAAAGAACTGGGGTGAAACTGCTTCACGTAACCATAGATAGAGCTGGGTGTCATCAGCATAGCAGTGAAACTGTAAAATATGTCTTCTGGTGATACTGTCTAAAGGAACCATGTATAATGTAAACAGAATTGGTCCTAGCACTGAACCCTGTGGAACTCCATAATTAACCTGTGAAGAAGACTACACACTAATTATATCTTTATCCACCCTGATGTTTCTTATTGTGTGTTTTTAGTTCATTATTGTCACCATTACCTCTCGATATGTGTCTACCAGCTTTGCACATCTAGAGACTGAAAGTCTTGCCCATTCTTCTTTGCAAAACAGCTCCAGCTCAGTTAGATTAAATGGACAGTGTTTGTGAACAGCAGTTTTCAGCTGGTAGAGACATACCCTAAAAGACTGGCAGCTGTAATTGCAGCAAAAGGTGGTTCAACACAGTATTGACTAAGGGGGCTGAATAATTACGCACACCCCACTTTTCAGTTATTTATTTGTAAAAAATGTTTGGAATCATGTATGATTTTCGTTCCACTTATCACGTGTACACCACTTTGTATTGGTCTTTCACGTGGAATTCCAATAAAATTGATTCATGTTTGTGGCTGTAATGTGACAAAATGTGGAAAAGTTCAAGGGGTCCAATACTTTTGCAAGCCACTGTATGAAAGACTGCTTTCTTCCATTTGCGCAACATCTCGAAAATTAGAAATATCCTGTCTCAGAGTAACGCTGAAAAACTAGTTTATGCATTTATTACTTCCAGGCTGGACTACTGTAATTCATCATTATCAGGAAGTCCTAAAAACTCCCTCAAAAGCCTTCAGTTAGTTTGAGTTTTTACTTTCCAGTCACCTTTCTCACTCACTATGTGTTAATAGACCTCTCTGCATCGAATCATATCTGTTATTAATCTCTGTCTCTCTTCCACAGCATGTCTTTATCCTGTCTTCCTTCTCTCACCCCAACTGGTCGCAGCAGATGGCCGCTGTTGGGATTCAGAGATTCTTTTATTGTAACCATATAATCTGCCTTATGATAAATGCATTAATAACATGTTCTACAGTATTATTTTATCAGTAATATTTCTTATGGGGTTCATAATGCATTGAATATGTTTGTCATTACATTGACCTTTCTATTCACAGGTTGAGTTCATTTTATACACAATGCATAACTGTGCTTGTTTAGAGCTGATGTTCCATCCAAGAGGGTTTTAAGCTTCACTGGTGAGAGTGTCCAGGTGATACATGTTGAGGGAAGATGAGAACATAGCAGGTTAATTGCATGCATGCTTACAATACATTTATTAATTTAGTGGCAGGCCTGAGCGAAGGCCCAAGTGTCTTCTGCTCTCTTTTTGAGACCTGCGCCAATTCAGTCTACTTAGTGATTGGTGACGAGGGTCAATTATTAGCTTTTAACGATCCCGAAGCTTGAAGTTTATTACCTTAAAAGGCAGGTGTTATAGAAAGAGAAGTTATATGACTGTTTATAGTTATTAAAATGTATAAGATGCGCTCATGTCTGCCAACAATGTATTTTTTGACTTGTATTGACGTGTATGTGTGGGCGTTAATGTTCTATGGTATAAAACCAGTTTTTGATGAAATTTTGTCAGAGGAAGACATATGCAGATGTTGCCTCTCCTGTGTTAATAAACTCATCGTTTGATTGCATTCGTCTGGTGCCTCCGTCGTTTGTTGTCTGGTCTCCAGTTGATCGATCTCGCTTCATTTTTGGTGGAGGATGCGGGCAATCTGAAGACCAGTAGAAAGAGCTACAGGTGTTTGTTGTCGGCGGAGGTTGAGACCAGATCGGGTGATCGGACGGCAGACGTCACGGGGTGATTGCTTGACTACTACTGGGCCCACATATAAAAAGGTAAGGCACAAACCTCTTAAACGGAAATTGTGCTGGATTGGGACATAATTCTAAAATATGTAGTCAAGTGGTTTTCCGTAGATCTCTGTTTTGAGTTTTGTTTGAAATGAAAATCTTTGTTTGCAACAAAAGTGAAACTTAAGAGTAGTGTTGCATTCACGGTCGCTCGGAAAAAGCAGTACTGAGCTAAAAGTAACTAGAGATTGAGTTGTGATTAAGGAATAAAGAGATTATAAGTGTTTAAAAGTCACGGAGCCGAAGGACTCCACCCCCGTGAAAGACGTTTCCTGGGTATTAAACTATGGGGGGGGCCCCGCTGAGATTTTGTGGCCTCAGATATAGCCCTGGTGATCGCAGAGGATCATTGTTAGGGAGACACTTAAATAAGAGAAAAAAGGATAAATACCGGACACGAAGGTCCGAGGAGTTGATATATGAGCTAAGAGAAACTCAAGCCAGCCGTGAGCTTGAGGTTTTGCAGCAAGCCGAGCCGAGCAGTGAAACTGAAACTAAACTTTTGAGTTATTGAGTTATTGTGTGTTATGAGAGACGATTAAAAGTATTACCTGTGCATTTGTGGACCCACCGTGGTCAGTGAAGATTTGTGGACCCGCCGTGGTCAGCGAAGATTTGTGGACCCGCCGTGGTCCATGAAAAGCTGTGTTTCTGTTGATATATCTGGAGAATTTGCAGACCTGTTGACGTCTCTTAAAGACGAGCCGCGGTGTGTATATCCGGGTTGTTGGGACCCACGCATACAGCTGGAAACCGTGACGTAAGAAACTGTCTGAAATGATTTAAAGTGCCAGCCGGCTGCAGCTCGGGTGTGTGAGAGGCTGTAAAAGTCTCTTTTCCGTTCTTTTCTTGCTGGGGAAAAGTGCGCAGTTAAAATTTGGGTGCGGTTACTTCCCTTTTAATTTTAATATTGTTTTGAAGGGATCTGTGTATTGAATGGGCGAGACAGACACTGGAGTTTTCACATTGGATCAGAGAGACATAACTGGGTTTACTTTCACCGTTTTGCTGACGCCAGTAATCCAAGGCGAGCCGGCACAGGTGCAAGTGGAGATGTTTGTTTGCTGTGAGACAGCAGACTTAGAGTATCATTTTTATAAAACAGTGTGTCTAACTGAAATAGAGTTCCCCAGTTTTCTGGATAATTGTTTGTGTTTAGTAGAAGCCCTAGACCAACTGGTGAAACAGAACAGTGAAGAGAGAAGAGAGGTTCAGCAATAACTGATATTGTGTCATATTATTTTGCTCTCAGCAGATACCGAGAGAATTTATGGAATAACTTATGTGGTTGTTCCTTGCCTCCCCAGAAGCAGATTTTATTATTGGAGGAGGCTTAATTTCCCTGCCGATAACAAGGCATGGTATATTGTACGTCTATAAGATTTGAGTTGATTAATTTCCCCGAAGGAATCCTTGTGATAGGTGTAGCTCAGGGGGAAACACAGGATAATTATTATATCCTTATACTCTCGGCATTTATGATTGAGGAGTATCTCCCTGAGTTTTTTGGTTATTGTTTAAGGCAGTTTAGAGTGCTGACTGAAATGGCTGAGAGGGAATCCGCCTCTGAAGGCCAAAGTTGAGTTTCTGTACCAGTAAAATCCCTTGGGGTTTTTTATCAAAGTCATACCACCAGATATTGATTTAGTTAAGAGTTATCGGTGTGTTATATTACCTCAGTCTATTGAAAGGAGATGATTCATTATTTTTCAGTGTCGGCCAACTTAACATTCGTGGGTGAGCTGACATATTTGGAATTGTATATATATTGTGAGACTGAGGATACAGATCACCAGTTGGTTGTACAGGCAGTTTTGGTTGACTCACAGATTTCCCTGTTTTTGCGGGGTTGTGTAGATTTAGTTCAACGCCTTGTCGCCCTTTTTGAGAGTGAGTTGGCCAGTTAAGAAGCTATTGGGTGCAGTCAATTTTTTCTTTTACTGTCTTATTTACAAGAAGAGAAATACGCACTGTAGGTCCCTGTAAGAGTAAGAAATAATGCTGTATGCCCCTCACTGATTTTAAAACAGCCCGTTTTGTTGAACAGTGTGATTTTGACTTTAAGTTGAAAGAGCAGAGAAGTGTTTTGATATTGTTCATGTTAAAATAGTTGAAGTTTAGAATTATGCAGTATTTTGCTCGGCCTTCATTTCTTCTTTTTACTGAGGCCTTGTCTATAACTACCACGAACTAGAATTTGGCATAGAAAGTGGTGGGATTAATTGTGTTTGGTGTTTAAAGCAAGATTTGCAGCCGGTTGGGTGCTTATTTTAAAGTGTTGAAAACTGTGGCTGTTCTAAGAAGTTTGTGAAATAAAAGCTGTGCTGTCTGGCCCCGTGTTGGTCACTGTGTATATCAAGCAGGTATAAAGAGGAAGTGTCTGGGTGGCCGACTCACCGTACTTCTGACGGAAAGGAGGAAGTGTCTGTTCTCTGGCCCCAGAGCTTCTGATAGAGAAATAGGAAGTCACGTCAAGGAACTTCCAAGGGCGGGCACATACAGCAGCCATTTTGAAAGCAAGATGGCGGAAAGTTCAACCGGGACATCTAGTGGACAAAAAGTCTATAAGCCACTAAATGATCAGCTTGAAGAGTTAAACAAAGCCATCCACATGGCTTGCACAAAAACAACTAAAGTAGCAGATAAAGAATTTAAGGCTGTAAGGAAACATGTTGAGAAATTATGTGCTGCTCAGCAAAGAACTTTGCAGGATAGACAACCTCTTCATCTTATTTTTGAAGAAGAAAGGGAGAACTGTGCAAAGAGATTACAGCAATTGCAGCAGGAAACATTAACACATGCAATAAACAGACACACCAAAGCAGAAATAAAACTCTTAAAGGAAACTCACATAAAACTCTGTAAATGGATAATAATGTGTAAAAGGATTTCAGGTTGGATGAAAGAGGATGAGGCTCAAGCTCAAGAGGTAAGTTCACTTCTCTCACAACAGGAAAAGAAACCAGAAAATGCAACAGGTGCGCACCTTGATGAAATCTTTTCAGGAATTGCAGCAGGAAAATAAGAAACTGGAAGGACAAATATATTTGCTAAACACAGCAAAGGAGAAACTGGAGCATGCGCATGCGAAGCTAGCACTGCCTTCCAACCCTCTCCCACCTCTCCTGAATTACCGGAAGACACATTGCCACCACACCCATCTCAATCACCAGTAGACTCTTTGCAACCGTTCCATCCTTGGGTCGTTCAGGCGCCATCTGCTCCACCCCTCCTTATGTTTTCCCCATAATGTCTTTAGCAGGAGGAGAGATTAGAGGGCCACAAGGACAACAGGGCGCAGTAATTGGAGGTTTTGCAGATGTTGTACACCTTACTCCTGCAGCAGGAGCAGGTCAGCCACCTAGTGCACAGCCCAGGCGGTACACAGCCTATGGGTATGGGAGAAGCAGCTTCAGCTAAAGCTGGACCCTCAACTTCATCTCCCAAGTCTGTAGATTTTATGGAGTTTGATCCATTAAAAACACAGGGGAACCTGGAGCTGAGGATCACCTAAGTGTGAACTTAGCTACCGGTCAGGAAAAGTTGAAAAAGGAATCTCTGTTACCCCTCAACAGGTGGGACGGCCTCACCAGCCGATGAGGTTCGGAGGCTGGAGTTTACTCCACTGCCTACCCCAGCTAGAAAAGAACACTCCCAGCCAGTAAAGACAGCTGGGATGGAGAAGCCTCAGTGGATAGGGGAAGTTTATGGAGAAGTGCAAGCTGATAAAGATGCTCTGGCAGAAATTCTGCAAAGAGTAATCAAAGTAGAAGAGAGAGTAAAGAAAGAAAACTTGGCTGTCTTTGATGAAGAAGATGAGATAGAGGAAGAGAATGAGCCAGACTGTGTGGAAGGTTGTGAAGCTCGACCAGACACCAAAATGGCAGGAATGAAGTTGCGATCACAGAAAACTGTGTATCGGACGGAAAAACCAAAACAAAAGCTGGTGAGCCAGGATAAGACTATACCAGGGCGAGAAAAACGACAGTCTATGTTTAGAAAATATAATTTGTTGAAGCCTGAAGAAAAGAAAGTGCACTTTAAGAATAGCTTAGATAACTTAGAATGGGAGATGCCCTTAATGTGTGGAGCAAAGCAGGAACCAGTGTATCGTTCATACAAGATGAGGGATCTGGAGGCCCTAGTTCAGCAGCTGCCCCCTATAACAGAGGGAGGAGCAGCTTGGTTAAGGAAGTTAAGAACCTTAACAGAAGGAGACGAGCTTGGGATTGGAGACTTTAGAGCCATCGCAGGAAGGACTATGATTGCGGGAGGTTTAGCTGATGTGGAAGAAATTGCTAAGACTACCACTCTTCCAAATGATGTGACATCTAGTAGAGTAGAAGATAAGCTAGCTGACGCAGTTCATGAAAAATACATAACTCCGAATGTAGGGTCAATACCAAAAATAATTTGGGATTCAAAAGACACTCCCAGAGAATTTTTAGAAAAAGCTAAGGAACAGTGGATGTCACAAACTGGCATACATCCAGGTCAAGAAGGTGAGAATAGAGCTTGGTTTCACCGCATGGTACTGAAGGGGCTGCCAGATAAAGTAACAACTGATTTAGAAAAGAATCCAGATTTTGCAGTAGCAGACTCCACCCAGTGGGAGCGGCATGTAACACATCGGTTACAGTTGGAACAAGATACGGTAAACAAACAAAAGAAGGAGTTAGAAGACGCACAGGTGCAACTGTTAAAATTACAGTTGAATGAAGCTCGTGAGAATTTTAGTGTTAGGAAAAAGGAGAAAGAGGGTAGTAAACCTATGATGGTGGTTCAGCCCCAGGCTGATCCAGCGCCCGAGCAACCAGAGCGTGCTCCCAGTTCTTATCCTGGTGACCATGAAATACCAAGGCAAAGACGCACAGGTAGAAATCGGGGGGCCAACCGTTTACAGAGGGGACGTGGTGGACTCTGGCGACCAGACCCTAGAGCTCGTGGTCCGGGGAATCCCAGAATGAATTCATGGAATGTCTGTTACCAATGTGGAAGAGAGGCGCACTGGGCTCGAGAATGCCGTGAGTTGCCCGAAGCTATGAACAAAGAGATTACCAGGCATGGGGAACTCAGAGAGGCAGAGGCGGTTACCAAGACAGACATCAAGCTCCCAATCCAAGTGTTGCGCGCATGGTCTCAGTATCCAGTGGGAGACTGGAGCTGGGAGGAACAGTACTGATGGAGCCCACAGGACCCAGGCAGCAGGGGAATGGCAGATCCCATGCTGTCAATGACAGTGGAAGGTGCAGAATTGCCCTTCCTGGTGGACACTGGGGCAACGTACTCAACTTCGAGAACGACACCAAATAGTGCAACCATCTCTAACCACACTGTCAGTGTGGTGGGTTTCTCTGGGGTACCAATGACTCTGCCACTCACAGACCCAGCTCTGACCAAGCTGGGCAAACAGACTTTGAGGCACCGATATGTGGTATCTCCACAAGTGCCTGTGAACTTGATGGGCCGAGATTTACTCATCAAACTGGGAGCCACCATTATGTGTTCCGCGGATGGACTGACGGTCTCTCTGCCCGGTGGAATGTCGCTACCGTGCCTGGAAATCAATTCAAAGAATCAATACTTGCTGCAGAACTGTGAACCACCCCTGCTGACATTTACTGGGGCGCTTGGTAGAAGAAGGCATTTTGGAACAATATCAACAGTGGAGACCCTGGATCATGAGTCTTGCGGTGTACTCCTCGCCTAGAGATCCATTCCATGTCACTCTCTTTTATGATAGGGATGATGATGATGTTTAAGAAGCCTTCCAGTCTGAACTTGAGGGTCAGACCTGGAACGTTCAAACACAAAATATTTATGTGGGGCCAGAAGGGGTAGCAGCGGTTGTTAAATTAACAGATGAACAGTTGTCTTGGTATAACATGGGATCAGATTCGGCCCCACACATCACATTGGCAGTCCATGAGGGACACCAGGCTAAAGAGTGGGGGGACGATGGTGAGGCGAGCGCTGGATAACGCTTGGTGGCAACCCACCCAAATTCCAGACGTTTGTTATGCACCAAAATGTAAAATATATCGTATCACATGTGTGTCCAGTGACGCAGTGATATTAGAGCATCAGCAAGTATCAAGAATACATGTTAGTGAGAGAACAGATCATCCAGATGCAGTGGTAGAACTTTCAAAATTGCCTGACACTCTGTGGTCTACAGGACCCACTGATGTTGGCTTAGCCCATTGTGCGCCGGTTTTGTTCCAGCTGAAATCGGACACGCCAATCTCATGACCACAATATAGACACAAGCCTGAAGCAGAAGAAGGGATCATGGAGACGATTGAAGGGTTGTTGAAAGCAGGAGTGCTTGAGCCCTCGCAATCCCTTTGGAACACACCAATTTTGCCGGTGGAGAAACATGGGACAGGGAAGTACCGTATGGCACATGATTTAAGACTTATTAATGCCATACTACGTACCGATACGGTGCCTGTACCTAATCCATACACAGCCTTAACTGAAATAACCTGCGACCAAAAGTGGTTTACATGCATTGATCTAGCAAACGCGTTCTTTTGTCTCCCATTACATCATTCACTCAGAGACATTTTCTCTTTCACATACAGAGGTCGTCAGTTTAGATACACACGCTTGCCACAAGGCTTTGCCCTGTCCCCAGGCATTTTCAATCAGGTGCTTAAAGAAGCCCTGTCACCCTGTCAGTTGCCTGAAGGGTGTACATTAATACAGTATGTAGACGACCTACTTATCGCGGCTACTTCAGCAGCGGCTTGTACGGCAAATCAAATCAAATCACCTTTATTGTCACGTCACATGTGCAGGTACACTGGTACAGTACATGCGAGTGAAATTCTTGTGTGCAAGCTTCACAAGCAACAGAGTTGTGCAAAATACAATAACGTGCAACAAGCAAAATATAAAAATGGTTAATCTAAAAAGTAATAAATATATGTACCATATATAAAGATATATACATTACTGAATGTGTGTACTAAATATGTTTTTCTACGTGTGTGTGTGTGTGTGTGTGAGTGTGTATATACATGTTTTACAAATGAAATAGAGTAAACAATAAAATAAGATATATAAAATATAAAATATACAGAGGTATGTATGTGCAAAACAGTGGCATTAATGTACAGTATGGAGTGCATAATGTTGAAGTTCCAGTAGTGAGGGTGAGGTGTCTATGACGTGTTCAGCAGTCTGATGGCCTGGTGGAAAAAGCTGTCTCTCAGTCTGCTGGTTCGGGACCGGATGCTGCAGAACCTCCTTCCTGATGGAAGTAGTCTGAAGAGTTTATGGCTGGGGTGACTGGAGTCCTTGATGATCCTCCCCGCTTTCCTCAGGCACCGCTTCCTGTAGATGTCTTGGAGGAGGGAAGCTCACCTCCAATTATCCGTTCAGCACACCGCACTACTCTCTGGAGAGCTTTTTGCGGTTGTAAGCGGTGCTGTTGCCATACCAGGTGGTGATGCATCCGGTGAGGATGCTCTCAATGGCACCGCGATAGAAGGTCCTGAGGATGCGGGGGCTCATGCCGCATCTTTTCAGTCTCCTGAGAAAGAAGAGGCGCTGCTGCGCCTTCTTCACTGTCTTGTTTATGTGTACTGACCACGTAAGATCAGTACAGCATCACTCACAGTGCTCAAAAGACTGTCTGAATGCGGCTTCAAAGTAAGTAAAGAGAAACTACAGTTGGTTCGACCAGAAGTCACATTTCTGGGCCGTGTAATAGCCCATAAATCATTGGGACTAATGAATGCACACAGAGACCAAATTTTGACACACCCAAAACCAAGAACGGTGAAAGAACTTCTTTCTTTTCTTGGCCTGACGGACTACAGCAGACAGTTTATTCCAAACTATGCAGGAAGAACGGCTTCCTTACGGGATCTGATTAAACAGGTGGGCGTTCGAATCCTTAAGGCTGAATTGCCATGGACGCTCGACACTGAAGCCACGTTCATTTCATTGAAACAAGACTTGTCAAGGGCCTCAGATTTGGCCACACCTAATTATGATGAGCCATTTTACTTGGATATTTCTGAAACACTTGGAATAATAAATGGTGTGTTGTTTCAGAAAAAAGAGGGAGGAAGACAGGTACTTATGTATGTCAGCATAAGATTGAGCCCAACAGAAGCAAGGCATCCTACATGCACACAGCATGCAGCAGGGGTTGCCAAAATAATACAGAAAACAGCACATGTGGTGAGACAACACCCACTAAAAGTTCTGACTACACATAGTGTGGTGGCATATGTGAACTCGCAGGCGTTCACCATGACCTCATTAGCACAACAGAGGTTGAGTAAAGTTCTAGATGCTCCAAATCTGACATTTACACATGAAGGAATTAATATGGCAGATTTAATGGTAGCAGGGGAACCTCATGATTGTACTAAGAAAGCAGAACTTGAAGGGAAAGTCAGGGAAGACTTAAAAGCAGAACCTATTCCTGGAGCTGAGGATTGGTTCACAGATGGCTGCTGCCATCGGGATGAAGAGGGACTGAAAGCAGGCTATGCCATAGTCTGCAAACAAGGAACTGAATTTGAGGTAAAAGAAGCAGGGAGAATTGAGGGACAACAGTCTGCTCAGAGAGCAGAAGTCATTGCATTGAGTAGGGCCTTGAGATTGGCCAAAGACAAAAGAGTGAACATTTATACTAATTCAGCCTATGCTTTTGGAGCAGCCCACGTGGAACTCCAGCAGTGGAAGAGAGCAGGCTTCCGAACAGCAACAAATGCTCCTATTTGCCACAGGAAGGAAATGGAGGAACTGGAGAGGGCCCTGCACGACCCAAGTGAGGTGAGCATTATCAAATGTAAAGGACACTCTCAGGCAAATACCATGGTTGCAAGAGGAAATCAGAAAGCGGATGAAGCCGCAAAGGAAGCAGCAGGCTATAAAGGACGACAGCAAATGGTGCAGGTAATTGCTGAAGAGGAGGCAGGCATCAATATGTTGGAGGAGGCCAGACAGGCCCAAGAGGAGGCTTCTCTGGAGGAGAAAGAGGTGTGGCAGAGCAAAGGAGCCCGAAAAGAGGGTGGTCTTTGGAGAGGAGTTGATGGACGACCAGTCTTAACTGACAAACTGGCCAGACAGAAGATAACTGAGGCACATGGGCTTGGCCATGTGGGAGTGGCACAGATGGAGAGAAATTTGTGTCACTGGTGGCACCCAGGACTAACAGCTATGATAAAGGAAAAAGCCCAAACATATTTAATTTGTGGAGCTCACAATCCAAAACCAGTGGTAAAACCAGAACCAGGTAAGTTTCTCCTGCCAGAGAGGCCAGGAGAAGAAATTGTGATTGATTATACTGATATGATTGATGTGGGCCCAGGGGAGTCAGATATCTGTTAGTGTGTGTAGATGCTTTGACAGGGTGGCCAGAAGCGTGGCCCACCCGAAAGGAGGACGCCAAAAGCGTGATTAAGTGCTTAATCAATCATTATATCCCCAGGCATGGGTTTCAAGGTGCATTAGATCAGATAATGGAACCCACTTTAAAAATCGAGACCTGGAGGAAGTAGAGAAGATGTTGGGAGTAAAACACAGGTTTGGGACTGTCTACCATTCTCAGTCTCAAGGAAGGTAGAAAGAATGAACCTGAATTTGAAAAACAAGTTATCTAAAATCTCTGCGCAGCGACGGGTTAAACTGGGTTTCAGCTTTACCAATTGCTTTAATGACTATAAGATGTTCTGTTAATAAGTCAACAGGATTCACTCCGCATGAGTTGCAGACGGAAGGCCATTTCCAGCACCTTGGACAGAGGTCCCAATGAACACACCACAAGAGGTAACAGGTCTCATGCAGAATATTGGGATGAATTGAAGTGTCTCCAGTTTCACAAAACAGGTTACTTCTGGACTGCATGTGGCGGACCAGGTGACCCCAGAGGCGAAGGCGGTCTGGCTGAAGGTTATCAAACGCAAGTGGAAGGAGCCACGCTGGACGGGTCCTTATGAGGTCGTTGCCAGGACAACTACAGCAGTTCAACTGAAAGGGAAAGGCGATACCTGGTATCATTGGTCGCAGTGTGCGCCAGCACATGAGAGCTTGCTAGAGGAAAACTCCTCTACACCCAACACAGGTGTCAACGATAACGAGCAGAGGCAAAATAAATCCTCTCACCTGTGCAACGGGCCAACCAGTAGTCTACCTGGGAGGCCGAAGAGAAAAGAGCAGCAGCTGAGAAGGTCACCACGTCAGAAGAAAGGAGCAGTGACCAGTTGAGAACTCCAGAAGCAGGGGAGTTTCAGTCCAGAACACAAAGTTTACCTAACATGATGCAGACACACGAGTCAGAGACACGTAATGAGAAAAAACTGATTAAAATGTTTCTTACAACCACATGTCTATTGTATACTGTGATATTAACGATGGCTGTGTTGTTTATTGTTTATATTTTGCAGGGCACTCCGAACCACTCGTCTGAACACGGAGGCCAGTCCAACACAGCACTTCCTGAGACTGTAGTTCCCAAAACGGGATCGGTAAAAAGACAAAAGCGCGAGGTGTCAGGTAAAGGTGATGAGTGTCTCAGCATGAATAATGGCATAGAGTTGAATTATGTTAAAGGCTCTACCAGCTCTTTCACGTTTGATTTGTGTGATGTTATTAAGTGTACAGGAGCTAGTAGTAGCTGGAGAGCATATGATGTATGGGTTTGCAATCATCCCATGATATGCTTCCGTAAGGCTGTTTGGGGCCCCTCGTGGGGGAAACACGTTTACACCTATGTAACAGATCAGTGGTGTGCTTGGCAAGACGTGGTAGGTTGGACAGGAGTAGGATGGCAGCCAGATGTGCCGCAGGGATTGAAAGGGATAGCCATTCAAGGAGATTATTCTGTTTCGCAGAACCCTGTCACTCTTTCCCTAGGACCGTGGGATACGCTCCCAAAATCTGGGATCCCGGGAGGTGTGTTCTATTTGGTAATTGGGGTGGATGTGATCGGGACAGATCCATCAGGGGTAATTAGGGTAAACTTAGTTGAACCAATTATCACTTTAGCTGACCAAACAATAACCTCAGGGACAGTCGCTCAAAAGGAACAGGAACCAAAAGAGAGATTACTTGTGACATCAGATTACACTAGATTGAAGCCGCAGGATTTGATTGAGCGGGCCACCGGTTTCAAGGACAGTAACCTCTGGCTTGATTGGGTGGCTCAAAATGCTAGAGAACAACATGTATCTGACTGTGTTGCCTGTGCGTCAGCTAGGCCACGTTTGTTTACAGAGCCCGCCCCATTGCATTTAGAAGATAAGTGGGGCTATGAGTGTATGTTACAGTTAACCAGAAGTGCAGTGACCACTGGCAACTGTACTTTGTTGTCCAGGCTTTTCCCTCCCGTTTCAAAGCAGACGACAGTGGGACCATTTATGCCAAAACAAGATAACTATACATGTTTTAAGTTCTCTACAGATAATGAAAAGTACAAGGTGGGAGAGATCGACCCAACTTGGTGTGCTGTCACACTCAGGGACGAACCACCAATAATGTAAGCGACCCAAACACGGTAATTGGAACGTGGGCAAGAAGTGGGCTCTATTATTACTGTGGGAGAGCACTCTGTTGGCTCGTGTTCCTATGGGAAGCGTGAGGGACATGTGCAATGAGTGCGATTGGGAGCTCCGCTCATGCTTATTGGGAATCAGGTAAAGGCTATTCCACAACACAACACACGCACTTTAGCTGCAAGGACGAAGAGACATATTTTGGCCAAAAGAGGGACCCAGGGTACACATGCTTATGATCCTCGTTTGGACTCGCCGACCTGGATAGACTCCATAGGAGTGCCCAGGGAGTTCCTAATGAGTACAAGCTGGTAAATCAGGTAGCTGCAGGATTTGAGAGTATATTAATTTGGATAACGCCTAATAAGAATGTTGATCGCATTAACTATGTTCATTACAATCTGCTGAGACTCTCTAACCTAACTAGAGACGCCATGGTGGGGTTCGCAGAACAATTGGGTCCAAGTTCGCTGATGGGCGTGCAGAATCGAATGGTCCTTGACATGTTGCTGGCAGAGAAGGGAGGTGTATGTGCCATGTTCGGAGACATGTGCTGCACCTTTATTCCCAATAATACTGCCCCAGATGGCTCAGTAACCCGAGCTCTGGAGGGCCTGAAAACTTTGTCTAAAACTATGCATGAGCACTCAGGTATCGAAAACCCGCTGGAGTCCTGGATGACATCCGTGTTCGGACGATGGAAAGGTGTGGCGATGTCAGTGATATGCTCCTTGGGTGTATTTTTGGGGATACTGGTCATTGTGGGGTGTTGTATCATTCCTTGTATCAGAGGATTGTTGGTAAGAGTAATGGCGAGGGTTGCTAACCCTGGCTGGGTTGAGGGCATCTACCAGATGAACTTAGAACCCATAGAGTGGGGCAGGGAGTGATACAACATGAAGTGTGGTGACATTCCTTGTAGGAATGTCAAAAGAGGGAATGTTGGGATTCAGAGATTCTTTTATTGTAACCATATAATCTGCCTTATGATAAATGCATTAATAACATGTTCTACAGTATTATTTTATCAGTAATATTTCTTATGGGGTTCATAATGCATTGAATATGTTTGTCATTACATTGACCTTTCTATTCACAGGTTGAGTTCATTTTATACACAATGCATAACTGTGCTTGTTTAGAGCTGATGTTCCATCCAAGAGGGTTTTTAAGCTTCACTGGTGAGAGTGTCCAGGTGATACATGTTGAGGGAAGATGAGAACATAGCAGGTTAATTGCATGCATGCTTACAATACACTTATTAATTTAGTGGCAGGCCTGAGCGAAGGCCCAAGTGTCTTCTGCTCTCTTTTTGAGACCTGCGCCAATTCAGTCTACTTAGTGATTGGTGACGAGGGTCAATTATTAGCTTTTAACGATCCCGAAGCTTGAAGTTTATTACCTTAAAAGGCAGGTGTTATAGAAAGAGAAGTTATATGACTGTTTATAGTTATTAAAATGTATAAGATGCGCTCATGTCTGCCAACAATGTATTTTTTGACTTGTATTGACGTGTATGTGTGGGCGTTAATGTTCTATGGTATAAAACCAGTTTTTGATGAAATTTTGTCAGAGGAAGACATATGCAGATGTTGCCTCTCCTGTGTTAATAAACTCATCGTTTGATTGCATTCGTCTGGTGCCTCCGTCGTTTGTTGTCTGGTCTCCAGTTGATCGATCTCGCTTCACCGCCCCTCCCTGAGCCTGGTTCTTCTGGAGTTTTCTTCCTGTTAAAAGGGAGTTTTTCCTTCCCACTGTCGCCAAAGTGCTTGCTCATAGGGGGTCATATGATTGTTGGGTTTTTCTCTGTATTTATTATTGTGCTATCTACTGTACAATATAAAGCGCCTTAAGGCGACTGTTGTTGTGATTTGGTGCTATATAAATAAAATTGAATTGAAAATTGAATTGAATGTCTGCCACGGATGTGTATAGGCACTGCTAATGCTAGCATGAACAGATAAGTCCTGCTAGCTTGGAAGTTGTAGTGGGCCGAGCTAACTCTTGTCCCACCTGTTTATATTTGGTTTTGGGAGCTGGAGTGGGCAAGTTATTTGCTTGGAGGTCTATCTTTTTGCCTTTCATTGTCAGACACAACGCAGGAACACACTGGTTAAATGTGCACACATTTTTTTCTGCTGTGACTACAAAAAGTAGTGCACAGTAAAACAGTAAAAATTTGTTAACTTCACATTAAGTAAACATTTTGTGCTTTGGGCAAACAAGTGAAAATGAACAGTACCCTATGTATGTTAGGCTAACATAAAAAATTGTAAAGACATACTACATATGCACTACAAAGGCTTTTTTCCACTCCGTTCACATTACTTCATCTGTTATTTAAAGAATCATCAACAAGAAAAAGTGCAGCTGTGATTGTAAAGGACTTGGACTTTGGGTCTTTTCAAAACATATAAGAAAACCAATGAGTACTTTATGAGTTGTGAGTAGTTTATTTATTTATTTGTGTGTGTGTGTGCATGTGTGTGTGTGTGTGTGTGTGATGAAGAGTTTCAAAATCTTGGTCTAGCGCATGGTGGCTTTAGAAGAGTCAGGCTGCAGTATCTGAAGAGTAACAATGACTTTTATAGATTTTCTGAACCAGGGGTAGAAAAAGACATATATAATGGGGTTCAGACATGAGTTAAAGTAGGCTAAACATAGAACAAATGTCAGTGATGAAGCACTTGGCAAGCTGTCTTGGCCTGTGAGAGCCACACAGTAATATGGACACATACATATGAGAAACACAACAACAACAATACCAAGTGTCCAGGCTGCTTTCAGCTCCGATTTCTTTGCAGTAACTGTAACTGATCGCTGGTGAGTGACTGCAAGCTGAGACCTCATAGCACGAGCCTGAGACACAGCCACCACAAACACTCTCAGATACAAAACTACAATCACAGTAATGGGAACAATAAAGGAAAAAGTAACATCAACAAGTCCTGCGATGTAATTAATGACAAAGACACACTCTCCAATGCAAGAGTTATACCTGCCTGGTTGCTTCAGGTTATCCATCAGAATCAGACTTTGAAAGATGACAGAACAGATCCAACACAAACAGACAACAATTTTAACTCTTTGTTGTGTGATCTTGGTGGAGTAATGTAGAGGGTAACAAATAGCCAAATATCGATCAACACATATGATCACCATGGTTCCTATTGAGGCCGAGGTGATGACATATGCTAGGTATTGATACAGAGTGCACATGATGTCACCGAGGAACCAGCATCCATCTATGAGCACAATTTGGAAGAACAAGAGGAGGCCCACACAGAAATCAGCAACAGCCAGAGAAAGGAGCAGGAGGTTGGTGGGGGTGTGGAGCTGCCTGAATAGGGAGAGAAAACACAATATTTTATATTTAGTTTTCTCTATCAAGTGTCATTCAGATTTAAGCAGAGGCTTAAAAAGAAAAGAAATACTATCTGTGAAAAAAACCGTCTTTCTTATTGTTTGAGATCAATTCAGTTCGATATCTTTCTACCTGAAATGTGAGACAGAGATGATGACCAACAGGTTAAGAATTGCAGTAAGCAGAGAAATGAAGGACAGCAGAATATAAGTCAGCATGATCTCAAAGTATGGACGCCTGGGCCTCATGCAGGAGGTGTTAAAGAGTTGTTGAAAGCAGAGTTCAGTTTCCTCCATCACTGCTGGAAGAACGGCAAACTGAGCTAAAATGTGTCTGTCGTCTTTATATTCATCCTCCCCTCCTTCCACACCTCTGTTGTTGTTGGTGGTGTGGTTTTTCTATTCCTGTAATATAATGTGTGACAACATACTGTCACCTCATAGTAAAACAGTTCTCAATTTCTGGTCCACTGGGGCTTTTCTGTGTGGTGCATTTTTTTTCTCATGTGTTCTTACTTACTTCCATAGTCCAGTGATATGAATGTTAGGTGAGTACCATTGAGTGGATGATGGCAAACTGTCATTTATCCTGAAAGGGAAGGCTGAGTGGTTAAGGCTTGACAGTTGGACCTAATCGGTTCCCTTGACCTGCTCTGAAAGTCCTCTGAGAGCTGGAAGGTCACTGCAACCAGAGTGACTAAGCCCTAAAACTGGCTAAGAAGTTATAATGTGCTGCCACTCTGTTTTCTTTCTGAGGGTTCAGAGGAGATTCAGGAGTATACAATACGGCTGCCCCTCCCTGAGCCTTGTTCTACTGGAGGTTTTTTCCAGTTAAATGGTGTTTTTCCTTCCCATTGTAGGCACGTGCTTGCACATAGGTGTTTGTGTGATTGTTGGAGCTTATGTGTATCCTTATAGGGTCTTTACCTTGAAAGTCAAGAAGGCTCAGCAGCGGCTGTAATACCTGAGGAGGCTGAGGAAATTTGGCATGTCGGCCAAAATCCTCAGCAGCTTCTACAGCTGCATTGTGGAGCCCACACTGACCAGCTGCATCACTGCATGGTACGGTAGCACTACTGACATGGACCGCAAACGCCTGCAGAGAGTGATAACAACTGCAGAGAAGATCACCAGAAGTACGCTGCCCTCTCTGCAGAGCATCTAAATGGTAAATGGACTGGTTCTTATATAGCGCTTTTCTACTCTTCTGAGCACTCAAAGCACTTTACACAACTTGTGCATTCACCCATTCACACCCATTCACACAAGCACATCTTTCTAGGTGCTTTCTAAGTAACATTCACACACACACACACTCATACTCCGATGGATGCATCGGAGAGCAATTTGGGGTTAGTATCTTGCCCAAGGATATTTGCCATGCAGACTAGGGGAAGCCAGGAATCGAACCACCTTCCGATCAGTAGGTGACCTGCTCTACCACCTGAGCTACAGCCAACCCTACCATTGCAGAGTCCAGAGGAGAGCTGCCTCCATCTTCCATCAGACTCTTGAACAGCTGACCTATTTTTGAACAGTAATAACAATTTTTTTGATTTAAGTTTCTTGAAGACGTTTCGCCTCTCATCCAAGACGTTTCTTCAGTTCTAAACCAAATGGTGGTGAGTCCCTTTTCTTTCCATCTCCTTAGTTTAGTACAGGGGTAGGCAACCTTTCTGATGGCGAGTGCCATTTAAAATTTTCTCAGAAGTCAGTGTGCCATATGATTGCATTAGCAATAAATTTAATAACGCTCTATATTAACAGTTACACACTATATAGAACAACTTTATAGAATCATATTTATTCGCAGGTGTTGGCAGCTATCAGTGAATAGTTATCAGCTATTTTGAAACAAAAAAAAAGACACTTTTTATCCATAACAAGAACTCCATAACAACAAATACAGAAAATACAAATGCTATTTATGGTCTCCTCACAACAATGATAAGAAAAATAAACTGGGCCAATATGGCATGTTTGTTAATACAGAGACACACATGTAAATGTGATCTCTGGTCTCCCACTCAGAGACACAGGTCTCCGAGTGTCCAGCATTCAGACGGCTACCTGAGGACACTCATGTGAGAGAAAATCTGCTCACACAGATATGTAGAGCCAAAGTGTCCTGAAGACAGTTAAACTTGTCAGGTAGTGATGTCCAGCAGGTGAAAATGCAAGCTCCATGAACACGCACATCTATGGATTCCAGCTACTTCAATGTTATATGTATGATTTCTATACATTTTATGTCATATAAAAACTTTGGTTGTAAGCTTCAGATAATTATTTAATGACAGCCAGAAATTTTAAATGAGAATAAGAAAGTATATCTTTGTGCCCCCCTTTCCCTGTTAATGCCCTACCTGGCACCCTGGCAAAACTTTGCTAGACCCGCCCCTGCACAGTTACCAGCTGTCCGCTACTTAGAAAAGGATCCTGGTGTTATTTGTCTCTTAGAAACAGTTCATAACTTCCCTTCAACTCATTCATGTCACCTAAAAGGTAAACCTGTTTCTCCATCACCTGTTCAGCTCTGATGATTCAGTAAGGACATCTCCTGGTTTCATCTTCATGTTTCCCACTCACCAGATATACAAACCATCATGACCAGCAGCTTTACAGCTGTGGCTCCAGCAAACATCAGCTGATACTAGAAAGTAATATTAAATAAATTCTAACAACAGCTGATCAAGCTTAAACGTGCTGCTGTTGTTTAGCGCGACATCCGCTGGTTTCCTCTTTCTGGCGCAAATAAACAAACACGAGAGGAAAGCCGATCAGCTGATCATTGATCGTTTCATGATTGAAGTAGCAACAGGAGAGGGAGGGGGGAGAATGAGAGGAGAAGAGGCAGCTGTGCAGCGTAACGACAGAATAAATCCAGTGTTGTGTCTTTTTTTCAATTTTGCTGAAGTCCGGGACAAACTGTGTTCCTTTTCACCTCAATATGAAACGCGTAATATTTTCTCTGAATGAGGGACGATTCCGTCTTTTTACAGGCAACTCTACTAACTAAACTTATGAATAAAATACAGTTCACTATGGTATCACTAACATCACAGCACCCGCCCAGCTGTATAGAAACTCCGTCATGCTAGCTAGTACGCAGTACGAGTTATTGTAACTGACTGTAAAAAGTCAGCACAACGAAAATAAACTAACCTAAACTTGGTTTATATCTGACCCAGATAGACTGCAGGTCATAACTTCTTACCTGAATTTCAGTTGAGCTGACACTCGGACCGGCGGCTGCCTTGGGTCTCTCCCCCTCCTGCTGGCCTCCAACTGAGTCATTTTTACACATCTGGCAGCATCTGGCCAATCCACCACCTTTCATTGTTTATACCGTTACAAAAAAAAAAAAAAAAAAATCATCGGGCCACCGAGCAAATGCCCAGTATGCCCGATGGCCAGTCCAGCATTGATCGTGCCATCAGTTAACCCTTCGCGTGCCAACTGTGGCACGTGTGCCTAGGGTTGCCGACCCCTGGTTTAGTAGATGAAATTGAAAATTTGAAAAATTTAAGCACATAACTAATTTACAGTTTAAACTTATATTGTACTGTAATTGTCACAAAGATCATGAACTGGACATTTATTGATTCTACCCTCCCAAGCACCAACTAAAAGAGCAACCCAAATTCCAGAACTAACTAACATACATTCATACTCCAATGAATGCATCGGAGAGCAAGTGGGGGTTAGTATCTTGCCCAAGAATATTTGGCATGCAGACTGGGGGAGCCAGGAATCAAACCACCAACCTTCCGATCAGCAGATGACCTGCTCTACCTCCTGAGCTACTGTCATGTGTTCAGAATATTGAGGATGAGAACAAAACAACGAAGTCCAGAAGAGCTTGGTCAAACAATTGATTTTAATGAACACACGCAGCGTGGGGAGATGTACACTGCAAAACATCAGCTGTAGATCTCCACCCAATAATTACACAGGAATGGTTTTATATCATCAGGGTATGTTTACTGACGCCCCCTCATACGTCGTCACATGCATCAGTTTCAAAACCACAAATGTTCTGTTGACAACTTTTAACACAGTTAGAAAAGAACATTTTCTCCGTCTACATGCCAGGTGCTTCCTGTCGCTGCCGGACACCCGCTTATCGCCTGGAACATCAGGCGCAGTTCTGCAACAAACTGTTCTTTTGCAGGCACAATTTTGCAGTCACAAGCAAAATATGATTAAACTTTCACCTATAAATGAGTGTATCTACTGTGTGTGTGTGTGTATGTGTGTGTGGGTGTCTCGACCTCACACGAACTCTGTCTTGTGAGAAGAGAGGCCAATTCTCATGTACCTAACAACCTAACTAAAACTATATATATGTAATATGTTGAATAAATGTTTTAATAAAGAACCTCTACTAAAAGCTTAATCAAAAGATATAAATGAATAACCTGGTTATTCAAATAGCATCATTCAAACAGCTCCTCAAAATAACTTACACTTACGCTCTGCTTTAGTTTCACTTTCACAAGCACGCTCTGCAAAAGCATGCGTTTCCTGTCAGGACTTCGGCATGAGCTATACACAGAGTTGAGCCCTTCTTTTATAACCCAACCTAATCAGCATATACACATTTAAGATTATAAAAAGCATTCAAAAGCGTTTAAGATTATAAATTCAACTCAACAGTTTAAAGTGGTTATCACTGCACCTGTAATAAAGGTTAATATGATGCCAGTATGTTTAATCTGAATACAATATCAATGCTGTAGATTATGTTATTAATACAATGGTAATGATGATGATTATGAACAATAGCAGCAAAATATTTCCCTGATCCCCACACTCCCTCCCTCGACCTCTGGAACACCAGAGGTCGCCATACATTGTGTTGTGTCACTCCTCGGCCCACTCAGCTGCTTCCATGTCCATCAATGACATCATGGACATCTGGGTCACCGTTCCAGGGTCATAGTAACACGCCAGTCTCTCCACCTGAGAACACTCCATGCTCAGGGTTAGTCACACCCAATGTATCAGCAAGCCTAAAGTTGGTCAGTGGCCGGAGAGAATGAGAGTGCGAGCTGAGCTCAATTAGCACTCCTCCCTCGCCAAGAACTCCCTGAACCAGGGTGAGACGCCCCTTACACTTGTGAATCTCTAGTGGTCTGTCCTTTTCCTGGGTCCCTCTCTCATGGAAATCTTCTCCTGTAAAGGATAGAAAACACCTTCTCCCTACTACGCTTCCCTAACCTATCATGTTTGCCAATTGTTCTCTTTATTCAAACTCGGTCAAGCTATCATGTTTGGCACTTTCTACTCAAGAGCATCAACCTAATTACGTTTGTGACTCTTTGACTTTTATTTATATATATATACTCTTGTCTTTGTAAGGTTAATGCATTTTCTGTTTTTGTGTGTGATTTTGTATATGTTCCTTTTTGCAGTGTTTCAGACCCCTTCACAATTCTCCACTTAAACAGTCAGTTTTCTCTTTCCCCGATTTGCTAACCCAAATTTTAATTTCCCACCTTAAGTAACACCATTCCTTGTCCTCAGCCAGGAGTTAGAACTTGCTTGTGAGGTTCAGGGACACATGGCGCTGCGAACAATTCAACCAAAAACTTGGCCTGAACGTTTCCAGTGATGTTAGCCTATAACTTTCTTCTGACCGCTGCATGTGGAAAATTGATCCAGGTCTGCTTTGCCCCTGAAAATAACACAACTGAGACATTTTCATTATTATCATGAGTGCTTAAGCGACCCGTTTCCCTCTCTTTACGGTAAAAAATACCAATATATGTCATGTATAATTGTATAAGTGTAAGCGTGTTCTTCCTTGCTTTCATGATATGTGGTCATGTTAACGGAGTGTAAGCTGCTTTCTTCATTGCATGTGTATATTACAATCAGGTTTAATTCATGCATCTTTTCACTGAGCTGTGGATTCAAACTGTCTCACTTCTGATTCTTTCCAAAAATAATTTCACATGTAACAATTTGTGTATGTGTGTTTTCTATTCATTAATATAATTGTCAGTTATTTCCTCTCTTTATTTTACCTATTCTTTTGCTTACTTTTTGTTGTGATGTGGTGGACATCCCTAAACAATCATGAGTTCCAGCTTCAATTTCAATCCAATTATATCCTGTATTCTCGCAGTTGAACTCGTCCGAGCTTGACCTGTGACTGGTCCCTGTCCCTCCCTTCACAGTGTCCTTCTGTGTTGTCTTGAAATCTCCAACAAACACAGTCAGCTGTGTCTTCTTCTCTGTTGATCTTTTCAGTCTTCTCTTTCAAGATTACTCCAAGCATGGCTGTCAAAGGATTTCAGGATTTTGGGATTTTTATTATGTGTCTGTGAAGGTTCTCAGTCATCCAGGTCATCGTAGTCAAAGGAGTTTGCAAAGAAAAGCGTCTGGACTTCTTTGAGTTGCTTGAAGACGTTTCACCAGCTTCTCGGATGAGAGGTGAAACGTCTTCAAGCAACTCAAAGAAGTCCAGACGCTTTTCTTTGCAAACCCTTTGATTTTTATTATGTTATGCTTAAAAGTACATTTCATTATCTAAATGTGTTTGCTCTTTCAGTATTCAGCTTAAATGGGGAAGTTACACTCTGTGCAGACTCCACAGGAAGCCTGCACGCAGCACAGTTCTATTTTATCTCTTCCTGTACATGCTATGACAAATAGCTATGAATAAAGGCTTCTTTTACTGCAGGGTGCGAGTCTCCCTGAGTCTCACCCGTGTACACGTTAAACCTGTCTGAGCGTCTTTATTCTGACCTGAGTTGCAATACAGCAAATCTCCTGACATTTCTTGGTCCTTCGAGCCGGATGGGATACAGCACTTTTGTGTGACCCCACAGGAAAACCTCATCGAGTCCTGCCATCGTGAGAAGCCCGCGCTGAAGTCTGTCGACAGCTCCTGTCCAGGTACAGGATAAAGACCAGAAGCGTGGTCGGGTTCTGGCCAGCGTTTTTAAAAAGTGGTCCACGGCGGTGGGGGTCGATGAGGTAAACCTGAGAGACCGGCAGTGAATCAGCAACCAGGTGAATATTAACACTCTGAGACACCTCGCGTAAAACGTATAGGCTCGCCCAGAGGGGCTGGTAGCATTTTAAAATAAAATAGAGCTCGTCTGGGACTGGTAGCTCCCCTGTAGTGGGTAAAGTAGGCTCGCCCGAGAGGGGCTGGTAGCGTTTTAAAATAAAGATAGAGCTTGTCTGGGACTGGTAGCTCCCCCGTAGTGGGTAAAGGTAGCGCGCGTATAAAGGTATTGTTTTGTTTTTGTATTGTTTTATTTATGTTGGTGGAATAAGTTGATTTTACAGCACGATAAGGAGGCTGAACTATTCCACTATTTTGTTTACTGTTGGCCACCCAAGTACTGGTGAAAAGAGAGAAACAGGTCGTGTTTCATCACGTAAAGCTGACACCGCTTTCAAGAATAGCTTGAAAGTAGAAGGCCGTGTCAACTACCTCTCTCGATTCTCGTGCCAGAGAAGGTGCCGCAGTTGTGTAGTTGTAAAGGATGTAAAGGAAGTTGTAAAGGATTATAATGGGTAACGAAGCTTCAAAACTCACTGCTGACGAGCAGTGGTTAGAGAAAAAATGTCCAGGCGCCGGACAAATTAGTGCATGTAGATGGAGATATCCTAAGAAAACAAAATGTCCCACATGGGAAGGAAAATGTAGCCCATCAGCGTTAACACAACTAAGGGAAGCTCTTTTGAAAGAAATAGCAGAAACAAAAAACCTAAAAAGAAAACAAAGCGTACAGAAGAGTTGTAATATTTTAAAGCATGGAAAGAGGAATGAAGTGGAATAAACAAAAGGTTAAATTAAGGTTAACTTAAATTAAAGTAGAGCTTATCTAGTGTATTCAACATGATAATAGGAAGGATAACAACCTGTAAATTGGTACTAACAAATGAAACAAAATTGGGAAGACAACCAAGCTGAATGAATGGAATGCATGAAACCAGATAATTCACACAAAATATATTAAACAATTAAAGAGATGCATAAGGTATATTACGGCTGTGTCATTGTTCAGCCAAGGAAAAGCAAATGTCTCCAGCTTGGGAAGGTGTGAAGCTGCAGATTCAAACAGACCCGTGATGGATACATAATAAAATATAAACTAATATACTATTGTATATTAGTAGTAAAGTAGTGTATTGTAATATACTATTGCTGTTATAAAAAAGGAAAAACAATACAATGATAACATTAATAATGACATACTATTAATAAGAAGAGGCACCTCAGTCAGTTATGATGTGAGGTGGATGATTGTTAAAAGTATCAAGTTTGCTCAAACTCAGTACAATGATATATGAGATGAAGAAAATAAGGAAAATAACTACTAAATAACTAATCAGGTGCATAGAGACACTTGACCTGCTTGTAAACCTGTCACCTTAGATGAGACTTTGTTAAGATGAAGAGCAAACCTATACTATCAACTAATGAGCCAAACCCTGTATACAACAGCTAAAGCTACAAGATTGAGAAGCTGAATTAAATATGTGGACACTACCAAGCTAATGAGGAGCGGTGACGTGCATGGAGATTGTTGCTTTCGGTTTAGAGTGCTATTGAGCTTTATAACTATTGTTTGCAAATGTTGCTAAATGCCTGTGACTGAGATGCTGGTTTTGCTCACTACAATTGTATAAATAGAGTTTGAATTCATTACAATATGAAAGCATATTTTGAGTGATTCTAACTGTGTAAATGCTGTGAGTAGTAGGTTTTGAGTGATTCGGTGTGATTTGTACAAAAATAATAATAAAAAAAAAGTAATAATAACACTACAAAGGTTCATAGTAGAGTGAGTGAACAAGTGGAAGTTTGAGAGAAAAGGCAGTGTGTGTGATGATTCCTGATGTCTGAAAGGGCTCTATTTAGAAGTGTGAGCGTGACATAAAGGTGTATTGGTTTTAGATCAAGATTTAGTAGAACTAAAGAGGGTTTATAGACTATGAATACAAAGAAAAACAAAAGAGTTCGATTAGTCTGCAGGAACAGGAAATATGTGTGCCTGTGGTGTGTCAAGACAGAGAGAAACAGACGAGTTAAACTCTAAGAAGATGAAGCGAATGAAGGTTTTATGAAAAGTAATGATAATGATATTAATTGTATGCTTTAGTGTGTCAATACAGGTGGATTTCTCTCAACCTGGAACCTTGAGTACAGCGTCAAAAGCATAGATTAATTGGGAAAGTGCGAAAAGAGAATACAGGGTATAATTGGGTTGAAACTGAAGGCTGAACTCATGATTGTTTAGAGATGTCCGCCATGTCATAAACAAAAGAAGGCAAAATAATGACAGAAAGCCGCACCAACTAGAGAACAAAAGAAGTGGTTAAAATGTGGAGCACGGCTAGAAAATGATTTGATGACTTGTAATGGCAAACCAGTACTACCAAAATCCCTACACAAAACAGCAGCATTAGTGACACACGGTTCTACTCATGTGTCGACAGGAGGAATGGTAGATATACTCTCTAAACATTTCTACACCCAAGATTTCGAAACTTCAGCAAAAATATTTGTCAGAACATGCATGATTTGCCAAAAACATAATGCACAGGGAAACCTCAGACCGAGAAGAGGTAACTTTCCCACACCACCTCATCTTTTTCATACAATCCACATGGATTTTATTGAGCTAAATGAATTCCAAGGCTCAAAATACGCTCTAGTGATCATAGACGTATTCTCAAAATGGCCAGAACTCTATCCAGTAAAAAAAGCAGACACCATCTCAGTAGCAAAATGTTTGTGCAACCATTTCTCCTTCGCCTACAGGGAGGAGGTGGATCGTCTGGCTGAGTGGTGCGACACAAACAACCTGCTGCTTAACACCGAGAAGACCAAGGAGCTCATCGTGGACTACAGGAGGAATGCTGACCCACATCCACCCATCCACATTAAGGGGACGGCTGTGGAGCGTGTGAGCAGCTTCAAGTTCCTGGGAGTCCACAGGATCTCACCTGGACGACCAACTGCTCCAAGCTGGTCAAGAAGGCTCACCAGCGCCTCTTCTTCTTGAGGACTCTGAGGAAGAACCACCTTTCCTCAGACATCCTGGTGAACTTCTATCGCTGCACCATCGAGAGCATCCTGACCAACTGTATAACAGTCTGGTACGGAACTGCTCTGCCTCGGACCGGAAGGCGTTGCAGAGGGTCGTGAAAACTGCCCAGCGCATCGCCGGAGCACCACTTCCTGCCATAAAAGACATCTACAGGAAGCGGTGTCTGAAAAGGGCTGGGAAAATCATCAGAGACCCCAGTCACCCATCACATGGACTCTTCACCCTCCTGCCCTCTGGGAGGCGCTACAGGAGCCCCGGACTAAGACCACCAGGTACCGGAACAGCTTCTTCCCCACAGCTGTCAGACTCCTGAACTCTGCCTCCTGACATCTGACAGCCTCTGTAGAAATTATCCACACCCTCACTTATCTTAACTGCACTACTGTATAGCTCTGTGTAAATAATCATTCTGTACATACAATAATTTTAACCTTACAACTGTTTACAACTTGCATAGTTCCCATTTCTGTATAACTGTATATCTCATATTTCTGTAAAGTTATTTATTTCATATTCTGTATAGTTTTTCATATTTATATCCTGTTCATATCCTGTACATAGCTTGTACTCACTACAGCCTGTACATACCTATAGTTATAGAATATTCACAACATACTTCATACCGTGTACATTATAACATACCACAATAGACCCATTTCTGTAATATACTTGCATATCTATATTATTGCTAATATATATTGTAATATATCTATATCACTAAAGCACTTCTGGATGGATGCAAACTGCATTTCGTTGCCCTGTACCTGTGCATGTGCAATGACAATAAAGTTGAATTCTATTCTATTCTATTCTATTCTATTCTATTCATTCCAACATATGGCATCCCCACTCTGATAAGATCAGACAATGGGACACATTTTGTTAATGAAGTAATCAGTAAGGTCTCTGAAGCACTAGGATTTAGCATCAAACATCACTGTGCACTGTTGGAAGTGCGAAGTGCTGGACTAGTGGAAAGAACTAACGGCACAATAAAACAGAGACTGAGAAAATGCATGGAAGAAACAGGGAGACCTGAGTGTATAGGCCTGGTAAAATTGCGGATGAGACTGACACAAAGTTCTCAGAAACTCACACCTTTTGAATTAGAACTACACTAGCCGAATGGATGACCAAATTACTTGAGAATAAAGAGATTGTTCTAAACACCTACTGCCTGCAAAATAGCAGAAATACCGTCTTGGATCCATCAAAGCCACTGCAAAAAGTGAGTGACAACCTAAACGTTTAGACGCCGACACACCTAACTCCTGGTGATCTATTGGTGGAGGAGGGCTGATCGGTACACCCGCCTTCTTCTTCTTGCCGGTAGTCTACTCATCAGAGGTCACAGGTGTGTCTGGTCATCATGAAGACACTCGTCCTCCTAGTGGCTAATGTTGCACTCCTGGTGAGTTTATTAACACTCACCGAAAGAAAAAGATGAACAACACCACCTGCAGACAAGATGGACACATGACAACTCACATCTTCGTGACATGACACAAGACCACATTCACCCATGGATGAACAACGCATGGTATCGATATATACATGACAGCACACCCAGAAAAGACTGCTATGTTTGCTCCTATATGCCCCCAACGACAAGGCAATGGACATAATTCAGGCAAAGTGTGCCACAAGCTACGCCAGCCTTGGGTATCAATTCCAGGGAATCGTGGTCAACCATGAGGAACCTCTCCAGATAGGACTACAAAATGGCACATGTGACGAATGGTTCTGGGTTGACCTGAAAGTGAAGCACAGAAGTAAGGCCAAATCATTCCCAGTCTTTCTTGAAAACAATGGGAATTTAAGCCACAGCCTATGCTACCGCCAAGAGAACGGATCCACGCCAATGGGAAACACCACCAACTGCAAAGCAGTACAGACACACGCTCCTGGAGGGGCCGTGAAGAGCAACAACATCTCAAATGGCACCTTCTGGGTGCAAGGGATGACCTGGATCTGTGGCCAATGGGCCTATTTTATCCTTCCTGGGAATTGGACAGGTCAGTGCGCTCCCATTTTCATATCTGACCACACTTTCAAGATAACCATGGACGCCACGTCAACTTCAACGTCAACAACAAGGAAAAGACGAAGCACCCCAGACCTCAAGCAGCATGATTCCGTGTGGGGTTCCGATGTCCCAGAGGAATTCAAACTTTGGACTGACAGACAAAAAGTTACTCACGCACTCTTCCCATGAGTGGGGGTAGGAAAACACGCTTTAAGGATAGAGACTCTAAACTACCGTTTTGGGCTTTTTCTGAATGCTTCATGTAAAATCGACGACGAACAGGATCAGGAAATTGACGCTCTGCGCATTGCAGTAATGCAACACAGGGTAGCATTGGACATGATTGTCGCCGAGAAAGGAGGACTATGTGTCCTCTTTAACAACACATGTTGCACATACATTCCAGATAATGTGCACTCACCGAACATGACTGATGCTCTGAAAACACTCAGGCAACTTCGGGATGCACAACAACGGGACTATGCCACAAACACAGAAGACTGGCTTACGTGTCTTTTAAGCGGCTCATGGAAGTCCCTGCTGATTAAAGGACTTGTTTTTGTTGGTGTTCTTTTACTGTTATTGTGTCTTTTCACTTCATGTGTCATACCTTGTTTGAAGAACATGGTATCAAAAATGGTAACTGCTTCAATTCATGCTTACATCACCCTATCACAGAATGAAGAAAATGAGATAGACACTTGGATATAACATGCTTACAAAACCCACTATTTTATGATGTCTTGGCTAAAAATGTTTACAAGTGGCCATAGACTGATACAATGTTAGTGGTTGCTATGTACATATATAGAAGGAAAGATCAAACAACAGGTGGGAATGTCAAAGGATTTCAGGATTTTGGGATTTTTATTATGTTATGCTTAAAAGTACATTTCATTATCTAAATGTGTTTGCTCTTTCAGTATTCAGCTTAAATGGGGAAGTTACACTCTGTGCAGAGTCCACAGGAAGCCTGCACGCAGCACAGTTCTATTTTATCTCTTCCTGTACGTGCTATGACAAATAGCTATGAATAAAGGCTTCTTTTACTGCAGGGTGCGAGTCTCCCTGAATCTCACCCGTGTACACGTTAAACCTGTCTGAGCGTTTTTATTCTGACCTGAGTTGCAATACAGGAAATCTCCTGACAATGGCAAATATGAAGCTCAGTGTCCAGTGCTTTTCCACAGTTCTTTATCCCACTGTTCAACTGCCCAGCCTGTAATTCACAGTGCATGTTTTCATCACGTGCTTTCTTTCATGCTGCTTCTGGAATCGTCAGTGTTATGTTTCAGTTGCACTGTCTTTTGCCTGCTGTTAATTCTTCAAGTCCACGATGTTCTGTCGGTCTTCATCAGGAGATTAACTGTCCTTTGAGCTTCTTCTCAGGGTAGGGACAAAGTGAGAGGTCAAGCTGTAAAATTTTAGCCAAAACCTGGCCTGTTTTCCTCCCAATTCTGTTAATCTATCCTTTTGCCGCTGTACTCAAGGTTCCATGTTGAGAGAAGTCCACCTGTATTGACACACTAAAACATACAATTAATATCCTTTTCATTTCTTTTCTTAAAACCTCCATTTGCTTCATATGCCTAGAGTTTAACTCGTCTGTTTGTCTCTCTGGGTGCTCCCTTGACACAGTCAGTTCCTTTTATGGGCATGTAAAGTTCCTGTCACACACACACCTTCCTGTCACACACACAGCTACTCAGAGCCATATTTTCTGTTTCTATCTTTCCTGTTTTACAGGCAAATCAAGCTCTTGTTTTTTCTTTGTATTTACAGTCTACAAACCCTCTTTAGTTCTACTAAGTCTTGATCTAAAAACAATACACCTTAATTTCACGCACACACACTTTTAACTATACTAAATTCTTTGCATTTGTCAACATTCACATCACAGTCTTTCAGACATCAGGAATCGTCTCACACACACCACCTTTTCTCTTAGATTTCCACTTTTTCACTCACTCTACTATGAACCGTCGTAGTGTTATTATTACTTATTTATTATTTTTGTACAAATCTCACCCAATCACTCAAAACCTACTACTCACAGCATTCACACACTTAAAATAACTCAAAATACTCTTTCCTAAGAGTATTTTAGACATGCTTTTCATAATCAGAAAGAGCAAGTCTAAGAAAAACAATTGAAACCTCTACTAATTCTCACAGCACACACATAAAATGGAAAAAAATAAAACACACCAGCATTTATTGCTCAAGAGAGGTTACTACTGAAAGTAATATGTTAATCCTAGGTATATACAATGCACTCAATATATATATATCAAAACTCAATCAATTACTATACATCCACTACAGCAACTCAAAACTTTATTTATAGCCCTCTAATAAACATAAATGGTGTCTTAAGCACATGCATTCAACCCTGTTTGCAGCAGTATTCGTGAAACCAACGGTGGTTTAAGCAGTTCACAGCTTCCTAATTTGCGTTTTCTCTCACACACACACACACACACACACACACACACACACACAGTCTCTTTTTATATTACACAGATGTCTTTTAATTACAACTGCAGTATCAGGGCTTTTAACACCTACACAATTTCGACAAATTTACGATAACCGCCCAGCGGATAAACCCCAGGTTTTTTACGATCAATTACACCAGTCTCGGTCCCGGACCGTGGCCTCATATCTACTGCCCTAACACAATTTAAAAGCATCAACCAACCCAAACTTTGCCTGAAGCTCTATTTTGGCCTTCGACAGCCAAGGCTTTCCCGAAGTTCTAAGTTAAGGTTAGACGCCCAAAACCCGGTTTCTACTGACCAAAAAAGCGCAACCTACTGTCCCAGACACTAAAAAGTGATCAAATCACTAGCTATTCTGGAGTGCCCCAAGCTCCACAGTGACCAACTGACTATCCCTCGTAGAGGACAATGCCTACGCGTCCGTGGCATTGGCAAGCATTACCTCTGGGCAATGCGCTTCCTAGAACTCCCCGAGTTCCGTCCTAAAATAATTTAATTACTTTGAAGACACCCCATAAAATCACACAAGCTATTCTATTGATGTCCAAGCCCGGCTTCATATTCAATTGAGACTTTACAGTCACAAACACTTCACCAATTACCTATTACTCTATATTCTCTTAAACATTTCTCTGTTTTCTCTTCTCATTTCTTTATCTCTTTAACTCAGTACTGTCACTTTCAACGTTTCATTGTCATTACTTCAACTTAAATTCTCATGAGATTTTCACCAAAAATCAAAACAGACATTTACCGGCAACTTTTACTGAATAGACATTTAATTTTATCGTCCAATTCAGCACACTTCAGATAAAATCAACGGGCCTGTGCCTACCTCTTTTATAAAGGCGCCTATCCACTCAGTTCGATTGCCGGATCATGCCTGCCCGTTTGACCACTTTGGACCCCGGAATTCTCTGTCTACACCTCCAAAATCCCCTCCTCAATATCACGTCGGGTCACCAAAACTGTCATGTGTTCAGAATATTGAGGATGAGAACAAAACAACGAAGTCCAGAAGATCTTGGTCAAACAATTGATTTTAATGAACACACGCAGCGTGGGGAGATGTACACTGCAAAACATCAGCTGTAGATCTCCGCCCAGTAATTACACAGGAATGGTTTTATATCATCAGGGTATGTTTACTGACGCCCCCTCATACGTCATCACATGCATCAGTTTCAAAACCACAAATGTTCTGTTGACAACTTTTAACACAGTTAGAAAAGAACATTTTCTCCGTCTACACGCCAGGTGCTTCCTGTCGCTGCCGGACACCCGCTTATCGCCCGGAACATCAGGCGCAGTTCTGCAACAAACTGTTCTTTTGCAGGCACAATTTTGCAGTCACAAGCAAAATAGGATTAAACTTTCACCTATAAATGAGTCTATCTACTGTGTGTGTGTGTGGGGGGGGGGGTGTCTCGACCTCACACGAACTCTGTCTTGTGAGAAGAGAGGCCAATTCTCATGTACCTAACAACCTAACTAAAACTATATATATGTAATATGTTGAATAAATGTTTTAATAAAGAACCTCTACTAAAAGCTTAATCAAAAGATATAAATGAATAACCTGGTTATTCAAATAGCATCATTCAAACAGCTCCTCAAAATAACTTACACTTACACTCTGCTTTAGTTTCACTTTCACAAGCACGCTCTGCAAAAGCATGCGTTTCCTGTCAGGACTTCGGCATGAGCTATACACAGAGTTGAGCCTTTCTTTTATAACCCAACCTAATCAGCATATACACATTTAAGATTATAAAAAGCATTCAAAAGCGTTTAAGATTATAAATTCAACTCAACAGTTTAAAGTGGTTATCACTGCACCTGTAATAAAGGTTAATATGATGCCAGTATGTTTAATCTGAATACAATATCAATGCTGTAGATTATGTTATTAATGCAATGGTAATGATGATGATTATGAACAATAGCAGCAAAATATTTCCCTGATCTCCACACTACAGCCACCCCAACCAGACCTATTTGTTGGTTCTCCTTGTGAACTACATCTGGAACTTCCAACATGGGGACCATTGCTGGGATAATAAGCTACATCAAAAGAGAAAACAAGAAGGAAGAGGAGATGGATACGGAGGGTACGCCAAAATATGATTGTGTTAAAGTATACAAAGTGAGACTTTACAATAATTGTTTATTCAGCAGTGGGGAGTAGACTTTATCACAGTAGATGTCTTTCTGAAAGCGCTGTAACTAAGTTTAAGAATATAATCCACCCACTGTTATCATCTTCAATGCCCTGTACCAACATAGAGCAGAGCAGCTACCTGAACGGTACTCCAACAGAGGTCGATTATCTAAAAATTTTACCTCCTCACTACGTACGACTCTGGATACTGTAGCTCCTGTGAAAACTAAGGCCTCAAATCCGAAGTACCTGACTCCGTGGTATAATTCTCAAACATGTAGCCGAAAACAGATAACTTGTAAGCTGGAGAGGAAATGGCGTGTCACAAATTTAGAAGATCATCATTTAGCCTGGAGAAATAGTTTGCTGCTTTATAAGAAAGCCCTCCGCAAAGCCAGAACATCTTACTATTCGTCACTGATTGAAGAAAATATGAACAACCCTAGGTTTCTCTTCAGCACTGTAGCCAGGCTGACAAACTCAGAGCTCTTTTGAGCCAACCATCCCTTTAACGTTAACTAGTAATGACTTCATGAACTTCTTCACAAATAAAATTTTTATCATTAGAGAAAAAGTATTATCTACAGCTGCTTTCAGTACCATTGATATTCATTTAGCCTCTTTTTCTCCAATTGATCTTTCTGAGTTAACTTCAATAATTACTTCCTCCAATCCATCAACGTGTCTTTTAGACCCCATTCCTACAAAACTGCTCAAAGAAGTCCTGCCATTAATTAATGCTTCGATCTTAAATATGATCAACCTATCTCTAATAATCAGGTATGTACCACAGGCCTTCAAGCTGGCTGTAGTTAATCCTTTACTTTAAAAGCCATCTCTAGACCCAGCTGTCTTAGCTAATTATACGCCAATCTCCAACCTTCCTTTCATATCAAACATCCTTGAAAGAACAGTTGTCAAACAGCTAACAGATCATCTGCAGAGGAATGGCTTATTGGAAGAGTTTCAGTCAGGTTTCAGAGCTCATCACAGCACAGAAACAGCTTTAGTGAAGGTTACAAATGATCTTCTTATGGCCTCTGACAGTGGACTCATCTCTGCTTGTCCTGCTACATCTCAGTGCAGCGTTCGATACTGTCGACCATAATATCCTATTAGAGCGATAAGAACATGCTGTAGGTATTACAAGTACTGTGCTGCAGTGGTTTGTATCATATCTATATAATAGACTCCAATTTGTGCATGTAAATGGAGAGTCCTCTTCCCACGTTGAGATTAATTATGGAGTTCCACAGGGTTCAGTGCTAGGACCAATTCTGTTTACATTATACATGCTTCTCTTAGGCAGTATCATTAGAAGACATAGCATACATTTTCACTGCTATTTGGATGACACCCAGCTCTATCTATCCATGAAGCCAGATAACACACACCAATTAGTTAAACTGCAGGAATGCCTTAAAGACATAAAGACCTGGATGGCCGCTAACTTTCTGCTTCTTAATTCAGATCAAACTGAGGTTATTGTACTTGGCCCTGAAAATCTTAGAAATATGGTATCTAACCAGATTCTTACTCTGGATGGCATTACCTTGCCCTCCAGTAACACTGTGAGGAACCTTGGAGTCATTTTTGACCAAGACATGTCCTTCAATGCACATATTAAACAAATATGTAAGACCGCTTTCTTCCATTTGCACAACATCTCTAAAATGAGAAATATCCTGTCTCAGAGTGATGTTGAAAAACTAGTTCATGCATTTATTACTTCCAGGCTGGACTACTGTAATTCGTTATTATCAGGATGTCCTAAAAACTCACTGAAAGGCCTTCAGTTAATGCACAATGCTGCAGGAAGAGTACTGACAGGGACTAGAAAAAGAAAGCAGATTTCTCCCTTATTGGCTTCCCTTTACTGGCTTCCTGTTAAATCCAGAATTGAAATCAAAATCTCCAAAACTTGATTCTGTTCATCTGGACGTAGCGTTTTGTGGGAGAAACGTTTCGTCACTCATCCAAATGACTTCTTCAGTCTCAGCTGACTGCAGGTTTCCCCAGATCTTATAAACAGTACATTTGCATAATGACTGAAACCAGCCCACTGAAAGAACAATGGGCTGGGAGGTCAGTTCCTTAATCATAATTATGCAAATTCTCATGATAGTTGATCAACAACTACTGACCAAAATCCACTGATCAAAGACCACTGATCAATGGCAATGAGCACTATTCACAGAGAGTTGGGGAATGGCTGCAATCACAGCACTGTAAGATGGCAATATATGTATCCTTAGGTCCCCTCCTCGATTCAGTGATGGTCTTTCCCTTTTCACGTAAATGGCCTCCTTGACTCTGCGCGCAAACCAGCATTCTTCCCTGTCCAGGATGTGTACATCCTCATCATTGAAAGAGTGTCCACTGGCCTGTAGGTGTAAATAGACAGCAGAGTCCTGGCCTGACAAGGTAGCTCTTTTGTGTTGTGCCATCCGCTTCGCCAGTGGTTGTTTGGTTTCCCCGATGTATAAATCCTGGCAATCCTCCTGGCACTTAACAGCATACACTATGTTACTCTGTTTGTGTCGGGGGACCCGATCCTTGGGTTGACCAATTTTTGGCGCAGCGTGTTTTGGGGTTTAAAAGCCACAGAGACCCGGTGTTTAGAAAAAATGCGTCTCAACTGTTCCGATACTCCTGACACATATGGGATCACTACAGGTTTCGCTTGGGCAGCGGTTGTCCTTCTCTCCTGAATTGGCTGGAGCTTTCTTTAGGAGCCTTTCTAGCTTTGACAAAAGTCCAGCTGGGATAACCACATTTACTCAGGGCCTTCTTGATGTGCTGTTCTTCTGCCTCCCTGGCCGCTGTGTCTGTGGGGATGGTGTTCGCTCTGTGTTGTAGCGTCCTGATGATGCCCAGTTTGTGCTCCAGTGGATGATGAGAGTCAAACCTTAGGTACTGATCCGTATTTGTAGGTTTACGGTACATGTCAGCTTTTAGATGTCCCCCATTACTGATGGAAATCTCACAGTCTAAGAAGGCTAACCTGCCACTTTTCATATCCTCTCTGGTGAATTTGATGTGTTGGTCCACCGAGTTAATGTGATCCGTGAAATGTAGTATGTCCTGAGATGTGATTTTCACCCAGGTGTCATCCACATATCTGAACCAATGGCTTGGTGGTGTTCCAGGGTAGGATAGCAAAGCCCTCTTTTCCACTTCTTCCATGTACAAATTGGCCACGATGGGTGAAACTGGGGAGCCCATGGCACACCCATGTTTCTGCCTGTAGAACTGACCCTTGTATGTGAAGTAGGTGGAATGAAGACACAGTTCCAAAAGCAAACACACTTGGTCAATGCTGAGAGTGGTCCTGTTGCTGAGGTTGGTGTCATCCTGTAATCTCTTACGGACTACCTCCAACGCTTCCGTGACTGGGATGCAAGTGAAGAGAGATGTAACGTTGTACGAGACCATGGTTTCATCTGCCTCCATAATGACATCTCTAACCTTCTCAACAAAATCCAGGGTGTTCTGGATGTGGTGTTCAGAGCTGCCCACCAGTGGGTTGAGGATCGAAACCAGAAACTTGGAGATGTTATAGGTGACAGAGTTGATCATGCAGACAATTGGTCTTAAAGGTGCACCCTGTTTATGTATTTTCGGTAAACCATACAGACTTGGTGTAGACTCCCCTGGGTATAGCCTGTGGTATGAGGTCCGGTCAATAGCCTTGTCTTGTTCTAACTGCTTCAGACATTGTTCTTTCAGTGGGCTGGTTTCAGTCATTATGCAAATGTACTGTTTATAAGATTGGGGAAACCTGCAGTCAGCTGAGACTGAAGAAGTCACTTGGATGAGTGACGAAACGTTTCTCCCACAAAACGCTACATCCAGATGAACAGAATCAACTTTTGGAGATTTATTTTCCTGGATGATTGAGAATGCATCAAGATTAATTCAAAATCGTGCTCCTCGCATACAAGGTCTTAAATAATCAGGCCCCATTTTATCTTAATGACCCTTTAGTACCATATCAACCTATTAGAGCACTTCGCTCTCACACTGCAGGCTTACTTGTTGTTCCTAGAGTATTTAAAAGTAGAATGGGAGGGAGAGCCTTCAGTTTTCAGGCCCCTCTTCTGTAGAACTAGCTTCCAGTTTGGATTCAGGAGACAGACACTATCTCTACTTTTAAGATTAGGCTTAAAACTTTCCTTTTTGGTAAATGGACTGATTCTTATATAGTGCTTTTCTACTCTCCCAGAGTACTCAAAGTGCTCTATAGAACATGCCTCATTCACCCAATCATATAAGCACTTCTAAACTCAAGTGCAACTAATAAGCATTCACACACATTCCGATGAACTCATCGGAGGGCAATTTGGGGTTAGTATCTTGCCCGAGGATATTTGGCATGCAGACTGGAGGAAGGAATCGAACCACCAACCTTCCAATTAGTAGCTGATCTGCTCTACCACCTGAGCCACAGCTAACTAACTATAACTAACTATATGCTTTTGGTAAAGCATATACTTAGGGCTGGACCAGGTGACCCTGAATCCTCCCTTAGTTATGTTGCAATAGACGTAGGCTGCCGGGGGATTCCCATGATGCATTGAGTTTTTCCTTTCCAGTCACCTTTCTCACTCACTATGTGTTAATAGACCTCTCTGCATTAAATCATATCTGTTAGTACTCTGTGACTTTTGGCACACATTCTAACTCACAGGGGCGTTTTCCTACACTGGCCTGTATAAAACAATATAAACAGAAAATAAGCACTAAGAATATATATTTATTTCGTAACACTGGGTTTTTCTCTGTATTTCTTATTGTACAATCTACTGTACAATATAAAGCACCTTGAGGCGAATGTTATTGTGATTTGGCGCTATGGACCAATATTCATGAATATTGGTTAATGAAAAATAGAAGATAATTCCTTAGCCATTGTACTGGTACTGCACTGTTACCTTTGTTCTCTGAGTGAGAGACTGTCTCTCCACTCCGATACATACCTGACATGCTTGGTCGTAGCATGTGGATACTTCCTTAAGACACTTCGGCTAGCCGGCCATGCCCCACAGCTTACGTATAAAACAGCTGTGCAGACATGAAACCGGTGATAGTCTGATTGGCCGAGCAGCCAGAAGTCTCTCACTCAGATAACCAAGGATACAGTGTAACCATATATTCTCTATCATGTTGAGACTTTCTCTCCACTCCAATACATATTCCATATGTATGGAGTATCAGCTGCCCCTAGGCCCAACTTGGCTGTACGGTCAACCAGCAGCCTCATTAGGCAGTCCCGGTCATCCTGCCGGAGCCAGGACAAGGACAGCCAGAGGTGGTGACATGCCACCCAGAATGAGGCTAAGGAGCACTGTTAGATATGGCTTGCTCCTTCATGAGTGAGGGTGGGTGCAAGGAAGCAGTCAGTAGCTCCCCTGCACCGTCTAGGTCCCCAGAGCTTGCCTGCAACTGACAAGCCAAGTGCCGCAAGTAAAGTAACAAGATGGCCGTCGAGTTGAACAGACAGACTGACAGGCAGACATCAGCAGGGAGTGTGTGGAGAGGGTCCACACCTTACACCTCCACTGACATCTCCTGGACAGACAACATCACCATCACAGACCAGAAGATCACGGGCTGCCCTGTCCCCTCCCTGATGGACATTTATTCCTCTCGCTGCTTTAGCAGAGCAACAAACATCACCAAGAACAGCTCCCGCCCTGGTTTTGACCTGTTCAAACTGCTTCCCTCAGGGAGGCACTACAGGTGCATCAGCACAAAGACCAACAGACTCAAGAACAGTTTCTTCCCAAAAGCCATAACCACCATGAACTCACATACACTCACACTCATCGTACATATGTATGGTGACAGATGTACATTTTGTTCTATTCTTTTTATATACAAGCCTGGGTTGCCATGGCCCTGTGCAGCTTTGCAAACAGGTTCATCACCTTAACATCCCTGTTAGGACATGCAGCCCTCCCCAGGAGGGAGCCCAAGGGGGTGTCCAGAGGGGCCAGGGTGGAGGGGGCCACAGGCAATCTGCTCCCAGCCATGCATGGCAGTAAACCGTGTTCAGGCAGCGGACCATTCCTACATAGCAAGCAGGTCTGGCCCGGATCTGGTATCAAGTCAGCACTGCTGGTTGACGTCTGGCATGACAAGACGTATGTCATCCAGATGTGGGCCAGGCCTGGCATAGATGGCACTGTCTACGTGATGGCATGCCGCATCTGGCCCGATTTCAATTTGGGTTATGTGGCCCAGGGTCATAGAAAACAGGTCTTCCCTGGATCTGGCATCAAACTGGCACTTCTGACTGACTGGTGTCATGGCAGGGTGTATGTCAACCAGATATGGGCCAGGTCTAGCAATGATGGCAGTATTTATGTTCCTATTTCCCTATTTTAGTTAGAAGACCCAAATGCCATGTTGCAATACTATGCTGCTATAGTAGCTAACGTTTCAAATGCAGATTTGACAGGTTTGTGAGTGTACACTTTATCCAAAACCTCGTGACAATTTACTCGCCTTTGCCACTGGGTGGCTGTAACTCAGGCGGTAGAGCAGGTCATCTACTGATTGGAAGGTTAGTGGTTCGACCCCTGGTTCCTCCAGTCTGCATGTCAAGAGTATAAATGTAGTTAGGAAGCACTCAGTTTAAAGAAAGTGTCTGATTGGGTGAATCTGGCATGTTGTATAGAGCACAGTGAGTAAACTGGGGAGTAGAGAAGTGCTATAAAAGAGTCAGTCCATTCACTATCTGAACAAAGTTCGGTCATGTTACTTTTGCACTATTATGTTCCGGCACATGTTGTTATTACATGGCTTGATTAAGGTACACATTAGGCTGACATCTGTGCCAGCACTGGGCCACCACTGTGTCTGCAACTGGCCCGTGGCTGCACACAACTTACACATGGCTCACATACCGCAAAGAAAGACGGCCCTTTGCTGGTCCAGATCAGGTTTGCCAGAGGTAAGCAACACATGGGCCAGCACAGGACCACCAGTGTGCCTGCAACTGGCCTTATGCTGGCCCATGTGTGGGCCACATCTGGGAAACCAGATCTGGGCCACCAAAGGGCCGTCATTCTTTGCGGTATGTGGGCCATGTGGAAGCACATTGTATGGGCCAGATCGGGGCCATACCAATTTTGCTATATCGGTTTGTGCAGGGTGGCAGGAGCCCCGAACTGCATACCACGCCTTGAAAATCAGGCAGCAGCTGCACCTGCAATTGAAGGTGCTTTGGCTGCATGACATCATCAATCCTTGAGGTTCCTTTAACAGGGACCTTTGGTAGGGCAGCTCAAGTAATCGAGATGCTCTGTCAATAATCAGGGAGAACCCCACCTGGCCTGACACCATGCCTGGGAATTCAATTCAATTCAATTCAATTTTATTTATATAGCGCCAAATCACAACAAAAGTCGCCTCAAGGCGCTTTTATATTGTACAGTAGATAGCACAATAATAAATACAGAGAAAACCCAACAATCATATGACCCCTATGAGCAAGCACTTTGGCGACAGTGGGAAGGAAAACTCCCTTTAACAGGAAGAAACCTCCGGCAGAACCAGGCTCAGGGGGGCGGCCATCTGCTGCGACCGGTTGGGGTGAAAGAAGGAAAACAGGATGAAAGACATGCTGTGGAAGAGAGACAGAGATTAATAACAGATATGATTCGATGCAGAGAGGTCTATTAGCACATAGTGAGTGAGAAAGGTGACTGGAAGGGAAAAACTCAATGCATCATGGGAATCCCGGCAGCTCACGTCTATTGCAGCATAACTAAGGGAGCATTCAGGGTCGCCTGGTCCAGCCCTAACTATATGCTTTAACAAAAAGGAAAGTTTTAAGCCTAATCGTGAAAGTAGAGATAGTGTCTGTCTCCCGAATCCAAACTGGAAGCTGGTTCCACAGAAGAGGGGCCTGAAAACTGAAGGCTGTCCCTCCGATTCTACTTTTAAATACTCTAGGAACAAGAAGTAGGCCTGCAGTGCGAGAGCGAAGTGCTCTAATAGGGTAATATGGTACTACAAGGTCATTAAGATAAGATGGGGCCTGATTATTTAAGACCTTGTATGTGAGGAGCAGGATTTTGAATTCAATTCTGGATTTAACAGGAAGCCAATGAAGGGAAGCCAAAACAGGAGAAATATGCTCTCTCTTTCTAGTCCCTGTCAGGACTCTTGCTGCAGCATTTTGGATCAGCTGAAGGCTTTTCAGCGAGTTTTTAGGACATCCTGATAATTATGAATTACAGTAGTCCAGCCTGGAAGTAATAAATGCATGAACTAGTTTTTCAGCGTCACTCTGAGACAGGATATTTCTAATTTTAGAGATGTTGCGCAAATGGAAGAAAACAGCCTTACATATTTGTTTAATATGTGCGTTGAAGGACATGTCCTGGTCAAAATGACTCAAGGTTCCTCACAGCATTACTGGAGGCCAAGGTAATGCCATCCAGTGTAAGAATCTGGTGAGATACCATATTTCTAAGATTTTCAGGGCCGAGTACAATAACCTCAGTTTTATCTGAATTAAGAAGCAGAAAGTTAGCGGCCATCCAGGTCTTTATGTCTTTAAGACATTCCTGCAGTTTAACTAATTGGTGTGTGTTACCTGGCTTCATGGATAGATAGAGCTGGGTGTCATCTGCATAGCAGTGAAAATTTATGCTGTCTTCTAATGATGCTGCCTAGGGGAAGCATGTATAATGTAAACAGAATTGGTCCTAGCACCGAACCCTGTGGAACACCATTTTTTGTCATATCCGGCTGTGTGGCAGGCAATACAGGACCTACATGCAGGACTCAGAGAGAGGGGGATGAACTCAGTGAGGCAGCGTTATTGCTCTAGCATTAAACACTCAAACTAAAACATACAAAAACTTGCCAGGAAAAAACCAGGAACGAGAAAGCACAGAGAAACACAGCCAACAAGGACAGCGTGACAGCAAGCACACACTCTGGTCAAAAATTAGTCCAAGATTGCTTACAATATTAATGGAGATCAATGCAATGCCATCCAGAGTAACTAGATACCATGGTTAGACATCATTGTATTCTTTTCACAAACCAAGAGTTTAAGAGGAGAGTACAATAACCTCAGTCTTATATGAATTTTGAAGCAGGAAATTAGAAGTCACCCAGGTCTTTATGTGTTCTGTAGTAGTAATGAGTAATAACTAATTGGTGTGTGTCATCTGGTTTCATGGACAGATAAACCTGGGTATCAACTACATAGCATGCCTTCTACTGATTCTGCCTAAGTTGCATACTCCATGTATGATGTAAATAGAATTGGTCCGGGCATTGGACCCTGTGGAATTCCATAATTAAGCTTATAATGTGGTAAAAACCAAAAATCGGAGCTTATTAGATATATATTATTCAAACCACTACTGTACAGTACATTTAATACCTACCTACAGCATGCTCTAATATCTGTAATACAATATTATGGTCAACAGTATTGAATCCTGCACTGAGGCAGGAGATGAGTCCACTGTCAGAGGCCATAAGATCATTTCTAACTTTCACCGATGCGGCTTCTGAAATTTATGAATTCATTACTACCTAGGAATAGTTTGTTCAAAAGTGCTCTGACTCTGTCAGGATGTCTACAGCAGTGAAGAAAAACCCTGGAGATGTTCTTATTTTCTTGTCTTACTTTCTTATCATTGATAAATAGTAAGATGTTCTAGCTTTACTGAGAGTGTTTTCATAGAGCAACAAACTCTTTTTCCAAGCTCAATGAACATCTTCTGAATTAGTGACGTACCATTTCCTCTCCAGCTTATGTCTTCTGCTTTAAGGTGTGCGTTTGAGAGTTGTGCTTCTGTTTTGAGGGTTTCTTTTTCAGAAGAGCCACTGAATCAAGAGTCATACAGAGTGAGGATGTGATACTATTAATAATTCAATTCAATTCAATTCAAAATTCAATTCAATTCAATTTTATTTATATAGCGCCAAATCACAACAAAAGTCGCCTCAAGGCGCTTTATATTGTACAGTAGATAGCAAAATAATAAATACAGAGAAAAACCCAACAATCATATGACCCCCTATGAGCAAGCACTTTGGCGACAGTGGGAAGGAAAAACTCCCTTTTAACAGGAAGAAACCTCCGGCAGAATCAGGCTCAGGGAGGGGCGGCCATCTGCTGCGACCGGTTGGGGTGAGAGAAGGAAAACAGGATGAAAGACGTGCTGTGGAAGAGAGACAGAGATTAATAACAGATATCATTCGATGCAGAGAGGTCTATTAACATATAGTGAGTGAGAAAGGTGACTGGAAAGGAAAAACTCAATGCATCATGGGAATCCCCGGCAGCCTACATCTATTGCAGCATAACTAAGGGAGCATTCAGGGTCACCTGGTCCAGCCCTAACTATATGCTTTAACAAAAAGGAAAGTTTTAAGCCTAATCTTGAAAGTAGAGATAGTGTCTGTCTCCCGAATCCAAACTGGAAGCTGGTTCCACAGAAGAGGGGCCTGAAAACTGAAAGCTCTGCCTCCCATTCTACTTTTAAATACTCTAGGAACAACAAGTAGGCCTGCAGTGCGAGAGCGAAGTGCTCTAATAGGGTGATATGGTACTACAAGGTCATTAAGATAAGATGGGGCCTGATTATTTAAGACCTTGTATGTGAGGAGCAGGATTTTGAATTCAATTCTGGATTTAACAGGAAGCCAATGAAGGGAAGCCAAAACAGGAGAAATATGCTCTCTCTTTCTAGTCCCTGTCAGGACTCTTGCTGCAGCATTTTGGATCAGCTGAAGGCTTTTCAGCGAGTTTTTAGGACATCCTGATAATTATGAATTACAGTAGTCCAGCCTGGAAGTAATAAATGCAAGAACTAGTTTTTCAGCGTCACTCTAAGACAGGATATTTCTAATTTTAGAGATGTTGCGCAAATGGAAGAAAACAGTCTTACATATTTGTTTAATATGTGCATTGAAGGACATGTCCTGGTCAAAAATGACTCCAAGATTCCTCACAGCATTACTGGAGGCCAAGGTAATGCCATCCAGAGTAAGAATCTGGTTAGACACCATATTTCTAAGATTTTCAGGGCCGAGTACAATAACCTCAGTTTGATCTGAATTAAGAAGCAGAAAGTTAGCGGCCATCCAGGTCTTTATGTCTTTAAGACATTCCTGCAGTTTAACTAATTGGTCTGTGACACCTGGCTTCATGGATAGATAGAGCTGCGTGTCATCTGCATAGCAGTGAAAATTTATGCTCTGTCTTCTAATGATGTTGCCTAAGGGAAGCATGTATAATGTAAATAGAATTGGTCCTAGCACTGAACCCTGTGGAACACCATAATTGACCTTAGTGGGTGAAGAGGACTCTCCATTTACATGTACAAATTGGAGTCTATTAGATAGATATGATACAAACCACTGCAGTGCAGTACCTGTAATACCTACAGCATGTTCTAATCGCTCTAATAGGATATTATGGTCAACAGTATCGAACGCAGCACTGAGGTCTAGCAGGACAAGCACAGAGATGAGTCCACTGTCAGAGGCCATAAGAAGATCATTTGTAACCTTCACTAAAGCTGTTTCTGTGCTGTGATGAGCTCTGAAACCTGACTGAAACGCTTCAAATAAGCCATTGCTCTGCAGATGATCTGTTAGCTGTTTGACAACTGTTCTTTCAAGGATGTTTGATATGAAAGGAAGGTTGGAGATTGGCGTATAATTAGCTAAGACAGCTGGGTCTAGAGATGGCTTTTAAAGTAAAGGTTTAACTACAGCCACCTTGAAGGCCTGTGGTACATAGCCGATTATTAGAGACAGGTTGATCATATTTAAGATCGAAGAATTAATTAATGGCAGGACTTCTTTGAGCAGTTTTGTAGGAATGGGGTCTAAAAAACACGTTGATGGATTGGAGGAATTAATTATTGAAGTTAACTCAGAAAGATCAATTGGAGAAAAAGAGTCTAACTTAACATCGATGGTACTAAAAGTAGCTGCAGACGATATTACATCTGTGGGATGATTATTGGTAATTTTTTTCTCTAATGATAAAAATTTTATTTGTGAAGAAGTTCATGAAGTCATTACTAGTTAACGTTAAAGGGATTGTTGGCTGAGTAGAGCTCTGACTTTTTGTCAGCCTGGCTACAATGCTGAAGAGAAACCTGGGGTTGTTCTTATTTTCTTCAGTCAGTGACGAATAGTAAGATGTTCTGGCTTTGCGGAGGGCTTTCTTATAAAGCAGCAAACTATTTCCCCAGGCTAAATGATGAGTTTTCACAGGAGCTACAGTATCCAGAGTCGTACGTAGTGAGGAGGTAAAATTATTAACAAGATAATCGACCTCTGTTGGAGTAGCGTTCAGATAGCTGCTCTGCTCTATGTTGGTACAGGGCATTGAAGATGATAACAGTGGGTGGATTATATTCTTAAACTTAGTTACAGCACTTTCAGAAAGACATCTACTTTGATAAAGTCCACTGCTGTGTAATCAATTATTGTAAATGTAAATGTTATCAGGAAATGATCAGACAGCAGAGGGTTTTCAGGAAACACTGTTAAATGTTCAGTTTCTATGCCATATGCTAAAACAAGATCTAGAGTGTGATTAAAGTGGTGGGTGGGTTCTTTTACATTTTGAGAGAAGCCAATTGAGTCTAATAACAGATTAAATGCCATGTTGAGGCTGTCATTTTTTAGCATCTACATGGATGTTAAAATCACCCACAATAATTATTTTATCTGAGCTGAGCACTAAATCGGATAAAAAGTCTGAGAAATCAGAGAGAAACTCTGTGTAAGGCCCAGGTGGACGATAGATAATAACAAGTAAGACTGGTTTCTTAGTTTTACAGCTGGGGTGGACGAGGCTAAGCATCAGGCTTTCAAATGAATTAAAAGTCTGTCTTGGTCTTTCGTTAATTAATAGACTGGTGTGAAAAATTGCTGCCACACCGCCCCTCGGCCTGTGCTTCGAGATTTCTGGTAGTTAGAATGACTCAGGGGTGTTGATTCATTTAAACTAACATACTCATCCTGCTGCAACCAGGTTTCTGTAAGGCAGAGTAAATCGATTTGTTGATCAATCGATTCAACAACAAAAAGATCAAGAGACCTAATATTTAATAATCCACATTTCACTGTTTTACTCTTTGGTTCAGATGTGGATACTGTATTGTTCTTTCTTTGTGATTTTTTTATGTTTAAGTTGTTTATTGCTGGTTTTTAGTTTCTTTTTTGTCTTTTTGGGAGCTGACACAGTCTCAATGGAGATGGGTTTTTGGGGGGGTAGCAGGAGGAGAGAAGCTGCAGAGAGGCGTGTAAGACTGCAACTCTGCTTCCTGGTCCCAACTCTGGATAGTCATATTTTGGGGGCTTTAATAAATTGGTCCATATTTCTAGAAATGAGAGCTGCTCCATCCAAAGTGGGATGGATGCCGCCTCCTAACAAGACCAGGTTTCCTCCAGAAGGTTTGCCAATTATCTATGAAGCCCACATCGTTTCTGGGACACCACTCAGACAGCCAGCAATGTAAGGAGAACATGCAGCTAAACATGTCACTCCTGGTCTGATTGGGAGGGACCAGAGAAAACTACAGAGTCCGACATTGTTTTGGCAAAGTTACACACCGATTCAATATTGATTTTAGTGACCTCCGATTGGCGAACGGGTGTCATTACTGCCGACGTGAATTATGATCTTACTGTATTTACGTTTACCCTTAGCCAGCAGTTTTAAATTTCCTTCAATGTCGCCTGCTCTGGGCCCTGGAAGACAATTGACTATGGTTGCCGGTGTCTCTAGCTTCACATGTCTGAGAACAGAATCACCAATTACCAGAGTTTGACCCCCGGCGGGTGTGTCGCCGAGTGGGGAAAAACGGTTAGACACATGAACAGGTTGGTGGTGTACCTGGGGCTTCTGTTTAGGACTATGCTTCCTCCTCACCGTCACCCAGCCGCCCTCTTTCCCCAGTTGCTTGGGGTCTGCCGGGAACAGCTAGCGGGCCCACGCTATCTTCGGCTGCACCAGCTACAGGGACCTGGCTAGCTACGGGTGAATGAAGGCTGCGGCCGAGTCTCCAATTCAGTAATCCTGGCCTCCAGAGCTGCAAATATGCTACATTTGTTACAGGTATCATTACTGCTACAGGAGGCCGAGGAGTAACTAAACATCTGACACAATGAGCAGGAAAGTGCAGGAGGGACAGGTGAAGTAGCCATGGTGCTAACGAGTCGGCTACGAGCTAAGCTAAGCTCGTGAAACAGTAAAGAGACAGTGAGTGAATACTTTGGCTATAAATTAGGTAGTGAGTACACAGAAAGGGTGATTCAGATGAAGCACGTTAAGGTTATACTATGAAAAAGGGATGTGTCAAAAGATTTAAATTAAATTGCTAAGCAGAAAAGCTACTCAGAAACACCACTGTGTTTGAGCAGGAACAGGAAGTGATACTCTACCACAAAGCGAGCGAACACCAAGTGACAGCGCCACTAAGATAATAAACCTCTGTGAGAGTAGAGTTTAGGTAGCTGTTCTGCACTGTGTTAGTACATGTCACTGAAAAAGATAACAGTGGACAAATTATATCCTGAAACTTAGTTATAGCACTTTCAGAAAGACTTCTACTAAATACATTCTTTCTTTTTTTTTCGCCATCTTACAATGCTGTGATTGCAGCCATTCCCCAACTCTCTGTGAATGGTACTCATGGCCATTGATCAGTGTTATTTGATCAGTGGGTTTTGGTCAGTGATTGTTGATCAATGGTCATGGGAATTTGCATAATTATGATTAAGGAACTGACCTCACAGCCCATTGTTCCTTCAGTGGGCTGGTTTCAGTCATTATGCAAATGTACTGTTTATAAGGTTTGGGGAAACCTGCAGTCAGCTGAGACTGAAGAAGTCACTTGGATGAGTGACGAAACGTTTCTCCCACAAAACGCTACGTCCAGATGAACAGATTCAACTTTTGGAGACATTCTTTCTTTCTAGAAAGAATATATGCTAGAGAATATGGTGAAGCATATCTTGCTTTTGGCTTCACCTGCACAAGTGCCAAGGTAGGTCTCCCCTGCAGAATTGGATTTCCCTGCGTCGGGAGCACACGCTGGGCTGTCCAAATTATGGACAAACAGTATTCCACATTCTTGATTTTTAGTTCACAAACACTTCTTATAATGACTAACTAATTCTGACATTTTGGAGATATTAGCTCTTTATACAGTAAAGTTACCATGGGATACAAATAATATCAGGGTGATCCTGCCACAACTTGTTCCCCTGGTTCAAATCACGGACAAACAGTATCCCATAGTTGTTTTATGTTTTTGAACCCATTTTGCACAGAGAGGCATTTGTTGAAAGAAGTATTGATAGCAATGTTGAATATTATTACACAGGAAAAAACAACTACATGTAAAATAATAACATTCTGATGCCTCTGTTTTTCTAAATGGAGGGACAGTAACTGTGTGTATATATGTAAGCGTGTAAAAACTGCAGATAGTAAGGTTAACAGTAACAGTATTTTGTCTCTGTCCGCCATTGTAGAAATTCATCTCATGTAAACAATAACGTGGCACACGGCGTGACGTGAAAAAAGGCACTTTGATGTTGCGGGATGAACTAAGTATTCCTCGTCCACATGTAAACGCAAAACCTGAGTTTTTGAAAATCTCCAAGACATTTTCATTCAGGTAAGATCTAAATACGTTCATATTACACTTTAGAGCCTATTAGTTTTATTTTCAATGCGTTCTGAGGTCATAGCAAATTAGAACAAACATCCTAATGAGTGATTTTGTAGAACTACGTTCTATTTATAGAGTTGCTAATTGTTTTTCATTATTGCAGCAAACCAGCCTATGAAATGAATGACACAAATCCTGACTGGGTTCCAACGCTACACATGGGGCACTACGAAATCCCTGCTTCAAACCACATGCTACATGCTAATCAGATTACTTCTTCCATGTGAGGGTGAAGAGGTGACCCTTCTGGATAAGATGGTGAAGGTTTGCTGCATTTTGGTGAACATGTGCCCCAGTGTGGTAATCAGTGGGGCACCAGGGAAAAATGTTCTTGTTAAATACTCTTAAAAGTCTTGTGCTGTATATGTAGTGATAACTTTTCAGATGCTAGTAGAGGGTGATATTATTTAAATGCTGTCATGATTTTATGTGAACATTTTGTCATTTGTAAACTATAAATGACATGGATTCTACATTGTTACTGATGTGATGTTCTACAAAGTGGTTTTAATGTAAAAAAAAAAGCAAAAATTAGTTTGTTTCTTTATTTCTGTGAAGTTTCTCACTCATCCAGGTCATCGTAGTCAAAGGAGTTTGCAAAGAAAAGCGTCTGGACTTCTTTAAGTTGCTTGAAGACGTTTCACTTCTCATCCGAGAAGCTTCTTCAGTTCTAAGGTCAAATGGCCGAGAGTCCCAGATTTAAACCCAGTGGGAGTATCCCCAAGGAGGGACAAAGGACCCCTGGTGATCCTCTAATCACATGCGCCAAGGTGTGAAAGCGGGTGTGGGACCTAATCAGCCAAGGTTTCGGGTGAGCTCATTGTGAAACCTGGCCCCACCTTGTCATGTGAATTCCTGAGGTCAGATGGCCCAGGATGTGAGTGGATAAGGGAAGGTGCACCGTGGTCCTAAACACAACGGATTACCACACAAAGATCACTACTGTTGAAAAGTAAAAGGCCACAGGGAAAGCTAAAGGCTAGGCCTGAAACTCTGATTTTGGGTGACTCTGCCGTAAAGGATGTACAAAGGATGTGCGGTAAGAACACTAAAGTCCTCTGCTTTCCTAAGGATATGGTCAACAACCTGAAGGAGAGAATTCTTCAGATTGCAGATGAATATCCAACTGTGACAAACATTGTTCTGCATACAGGGTCAAACGATGTGTCCAAACAACAGTCGGAGGTTCTGAAACGGGACTTTACTGGATTATTAAATACTGTAAACTCTCTGAATGCAGCTGTATTCATCAGTGGACCTGTACCGCCCGTCAGAGGAGGAGACGAGAGATTCAGCAGATTGTTTGCACTGAATAAATGGCTTATATCAGCATGTACTGACCACTCAGTGCATTTTATCAACAACTTTAATATTTTTTGGGAACGCAGGCATCTGTTTAAAGCAAATGGATTTAATTTTAACAAGTCAGGGGTGAAACTGTTCACCTCCAAGTCAAAGGAGTTTGCAAAGAAAAGCGTCTGGACTTCTTTAAGTTGCTTGAAGACGTTTCACCTCTCATCTGAGTTCTCTGACTGAGAACCTTCACAGACATGTTCACCTCCAACTTGTTTTATTCCATACGTCATCCATCTGTGCTTGGTGCCAAGGCTGAGATAAACGAGGAGTTATCTCATAAAAAGGAACAAATAGTACTCCAAGAACAGACAAAGCCCAGCAGAAACCTTGAGGAGGAGCTCCATCTGCCCCCACCCGGGAAGAGCCTCAGAAAGGAGAGACATCAGAGGCAAGAAGAGGGGTCCCTATTTGCCTCCAACTCTCTCAACAACACCAACGACCAGGACCAGGGACCACGACCTCCCCCAGTCCCCCAAACCCCTGATAGGCCTTCACCCTCCTCCCCCTCCCTTTCTCCCTCCTCCCCACACCTGAAATTCACTGAGGAGATGATGGAGCGGGTCAATGCTGGGCTCAGATCTACCCCCCGGCCCAATCCCTTTTGTCCCCATAAACCCCCACCAGAGCAGCCAAAGGTTCGCCATCGAGCCCCGCCCTCAACAGAGCAATCGGTTACATTGCGCAGCCTCGCCCCTTAGTTCCTCCTTATCACCTTCATGCTCTGTCTCCGCAGTCTGATGTGTGATGTGTGGAGGGTCCAGGCTGTGAGGATTATGGCAGTGGTGACTTTTCCCAGGAGAAGCTGGGACCCTGTTTACTAGAAGGTTTTAAAATTTCTGTACTTTTAGGTGACAGAAGGCGACATGTGGCCTGGTCAAAACACAGAGAGCTGCACTTTAAAAGATCTTTAAATATAGTAAACATACCTTGTGTGCCACAGACTGCTCCCAAACACAAGGGGCAAATAATACCTCTAAAACACTTAAGTTGGCTTTATTAAACATTAGATCTTTAGCTGGGAAAACATTTTTAATTAATGATTTAATCACCGAGCACAGCCTTGATTTTATGTTTTTAACTGAAACTTGGTTGGACCAAAGTAACAGTGGAGCTGTTCTCATCGAGACGACCCCTCCTAACTACAGTTTTATCAGTGAGGCCAGGGTGAGCAGGAGAGGAGGAGGGGTTGCTGTCTTATTTAATGAATCATTTCAATGTAAGCAGTTATCTCTTGGTAGTTTTCAGTCTTTTGAATATGTGGTTTTTACAGCTGAAGGCCCCATCCAAAGTTGTGTGCCTTAATGTTTACAGGCCTCCCAAATACTGCACAGACTTTTTAATGACCTCAGTGAACTGCTGTCTGTGATCTGTGTTGATTTCGACTGTGTAATTATTGTTGGGGATTTTAACATCCATGTGGACAACCCTCAGGACAAAGGGACAAAAGACCTGAGTAACACTCTGGGCAACTTTGGGCTGACTCAGCATGTAACAGAGGCCACACATAATAGAGGACACACTCTTGACCTACTGATCTCCAAGGGCCTGAGCATTTCAAAGGTTACTGTGTCTGATGTTGGCCTGTCTGATCATTACTGTGTTTTCTTTGAAAGTAAAATCTCAGCCCACACAAATATATCAACAGCAGTGATCACAAAACGGTGTATAACTGAACACAGTAGTGAGATCTTTAACCAGGTCTTCCCATTAACACCTGACCTGTCCAGAGGTTCAGTCAATGAGCTCGTCACTAGCTTCAATGCTAAAATGTTAAATGTAATGGACACTATTGCTCCCATTAAGGTGAAGGCTATCTCTGGAAGGAAGAAGTCTCCATGGAGAAACTCCACACTGGTGAAAAATGAAAAAGAGAGTGTAGGAAAGCTGAGCGCAGATGGAGAAAAACAAACCTCCAGGTTCATTATGACATCTATAAAGAGAAACTTCACAATTATAATTTACAACTGAGGAGTGCAAGGAGGTCCTACTTCTCTGACATCATCACCAAAACAGTCATAATGCTCGGGTCTTATTTTCTACAGTTGACAGGCTAACAAACCCTCCTGTGTCAGTGGCAGCTGAACTTCATTCGACCATGGCCTGCAATGACTTTGCCAAATTCTTCACAGAAAAATCCGAAAGATTAGACAAGCAATTAGTACATCAACAGCAGATCCAGGATATGTACTGTGTCCACCAAAAACTGTTTAAATACCATGAACCAGTTTCACCCCTATTAACAGCAAAGACCTGGAGGACATCTTGGGTCAACTGAACTCCTCCTCTTGCTGTTTAGATGTCCTGCCAACAAGTTTTTTCAAAAGGTCTCAAAGACTTTGGAGTCAGACCTGTTACAGATCGTAAACTTTTCTTTAATATCAGGTGTGTTTCCAGAACCACTAAAAACTGCTGTAATTAAACCTATACTGAAAAGGACAATCTTGACAAGACACAAATGAATAACTACAGGCCGATCTCAAATCTCCCATTTTAAGTAAGATCATTGATAAAGCAGTTTCTCAACAGCTCAATTACTTCTTAACACAGAATAACTGCTATGATGCCTTCCAGTCAGGTTTTAGACAGAACCACAGCACTGAAACCGCTCTGACCAAAGTGTTTAATGACATATGTCTGAACACAGACAGTGGAAAAATGTCAGTCTTAGTTTTACTGGATCTCAGTGCAGCATTTGACACAGTTGACCACAACATATTACTCAAACGACTGGAGAACTGGGCAGGTCTTTCAGGAACTGTACTAAACTGGTTCAAAACATACTTAGAAAACAGGAAATACTTTGTATCAATAGGTAACTTCACATCTGAGCAGACAAGTATCACATGCGGAGTTCCCCAAGGTTCCATCCTGGGACCCCTTCTGTTTAACATTTACATGCTCCCACTGGCACAGATTATAAAGAACAACAAAATAAACTATCACAGCTATGCAGATGACACACAGATATATATCACAATGTCACCAGGAGACCGAGGCCCTGTACAGGCTCTTGGTAAATGCATTGAGGAAATTAATGACTGGCTGTGCCACAATTTTCTCCAGCTAAACAAAACAAAACTGAAGTAATAGTCTTTGGTGCCAAAGAAAAACGATTACAGGTCACCAGAGAACTTCAATCTATACACCTAAAACCACAAACCAGGCGAGAAATTTGGGTGTAGTGATGGATGCAGACCTAAACTTAGAAAACACATTAAGACAATAACAAAATCAGCTTACTATCACCTCAAGAATATTTCAAGGATAAAAGATCTGATGTCTCAACAGGACCTGGAAAAACTAGTCCATGCATTCATCTTCAGTAGGCTTGATTACTGTAACAGCATCTTTACAGGTCTACCTAAAAATCAGTCAGACAACTACAGCTCATTCAGAACTCTGCTGCTCGAGTTCTCACTAAGACCAAAAAGTGGACCACATCAGTCCAGCTCTGAGGTCTTTACACTGGCTGCCTGTCCGTCAGAGGATAGACTTTAAAGTTCTGATGCTAGTCTATAAAGCTCTGAATGGTTTAGGACCAAAATACATCAGTGACCTCCTGACCCAGTATGAACCTTCCAGATCTCTCAGGTCATCTGGATCCGGTCTTTATCAGTTCCCAGAGTCAGAACCAGACACGGAGAAGCTGCATTCAGCTTTTATGCTCCATATATCTGGAACAAACTCCCAGAAAGCCTCAGATCAGCTGAAACACTCAGTTTATTTAAATCCAGGTTGAAGACTCACCTGTTCTCTGCTGCTTTTGAATAAAGCACCAAATCCACACTTTTAAGCTTAAATTCCAAAACTTACATTTTAACTACTGATTTTATCTACTGTTTTGTTTGTTTGTTTGTTTGCTTGTCTTAATCAATTTTAAATCATGCTTTTTATCTATTTTGTTTTTAATGTCTCTGTAAAGCACTTTGAATCACCTTGTTGTTGAATTGTGCTATATAAATAAATTTGCCTTGCCTTGCCTTACTCTCCTCAGTGACAACAACACCTACGAAGCTTTAAAACGAGACCCCACAAGCAGCTACAAAAAGAAAGTTATAGCTTGCCTTCAAGACCTTGAAAAGGACAAAATCATTGACCGCCTCACATACCACCGCCTTTATCCAGGGGATGCCATACCCTGCATTTATGGACTTCCTAAAATACACAAGGAAGGGGTCCCACTCAGACCCTCACTCATAGTCAGTAGCATAAACTCAGCCACTTATAACATTGCGAAACACCTTGCTACCATCCTTACACCTCTCGTGGGGAACACCCCACACCACATCAAGAACTCCACCGACTTCACCGACAAGGTCCAGAAACTTACCCTGGATCCAGATGAAACCATGGTGTCCTTTGATGTAGTCTCTCTCTTCACTTGCATACCCACCACGGAAGCAGTGGAGACTGTCAGAAAACGACTACAAGAAGACAGCTCCTTGGAAGACAGGACCAACTTCACACCTGATCAGATTTGCACACTGTTAGACCTCTGCCTTACCACAACATACTTCAAATACAACGAAGGCTTCTACAGACAAAAACATGGCTGTGCCATGGGCTCCCCTGTGTCACCTATTGTAGCCAACCTTTACATGGAGGAAGTGGAAAGAAAGGCTCTTGGCTCTTTAAAGGGAGAGTACCCAGCCACTGGTACAGATATGTAGATGACACCTGGGTCAAAATCAAGACACAAGAAGTGGAATCCTTCACTGCGCACATTAACGCCTGTGGATAAAAACATCAAGTTCACCAGGAAGACACAAAGGATAACTGTTTGCCTTTCCTGGACTGCGCTGTGCACATTGAAGAGAATGGCAACCTCAACATTGAAGTTTACCGGAAGCCCACACACACGGACCAGTACCTCCTCTTTGACTCCCATCACCCTCTGGAACACAAACTTGGAGTAATTAGGACCCTACACCACCGGGCAGAACATGTTCCTCTAAGCCTGAAGGGAAAAGAAGGAACACACACATGTAAAGGAAGCACTGAAAACATGTGGTTATCCTAACTGGGCGTTCATAAAGTCAGCAAAGAGGCACAGAAAAGAAGATCAGACACCAGCGAGGGAGGATAAGAAAGACAGATGCAACAACGTTGTCATCCCCTATGTAGCCGGTGTATCAGAGAAACTCAGGAGAGTTTTCTCCAAGCGCGACATCCCAGTGTACTTCAGACCCAGCAACACACTCAGACAGAAACTGGTTCACCAGAAAGACAAAACTCCAAAACACAGACTGAACAACGTGGTGTATGCTGTGCAGTGCAGCGAGGAATGCCCAGACCTCTACATTGGAGAGACCAAACAGCCACTTCACAAGCGCATGGCACAACATAGAAGAGCCACCTCCACAGGACAAGACTCAGCAGTCCATCTGCATCTTAAGGATAAAGGTCACTCTTTCGAGGATGCCAATGTTCACATATTGGACAGAGAGGACAGATGGTTTGAAAGAGGAGAGAAAGAAGCCATCTATGTCCACTGTGAGCGATCATCTTTGAACAGAGGCGGTGGTTTACGACACCAACTGTCTGCCATCTATAATCCAATTTTGAGTTCCCTCCCCAGACGACTTAACGCCCACTCACATCCTGGGCCATCTGACCTCAGGAATTCACATGACAAGGTGGGGCCAGGTTTCACAATGAGCTCACCCGAAACCTTGGCTGATTAGGTCCCACACCCGCTTTCACACCTTGGCGCATGTGATTAGAGGATCACCAGGGGTCCTTTGTCCCTCCTTGGGGGATACTCCCACTGGGTTTAAATCTGGGACTCTCGGCCATTTGACCTTAGAACTGAAGAAGCTTCTCGGATGAGAAGTGAAACGTCTTCAAGCAACTTAAAGAAGTCCAGACGCTTTTCTTTGCAAACTCCTTTGACTTTGTTTCTTTATTCAACTTTTGAACAGTGTTACTTAGTAAGTACATATTCAATAAATGCAAATTATTCACATGGCAATTCACTTCAGGCACAAATGTAGAAACCCTTAATTAAAACATTATGGGTTATTCAGAACAGAACTATACTTGGAGAAATATTTTCCCATCAGTTGAGACACCTCCTCCACAGTAGCAGGTGGAATTTTTCTTTTCTGAGGACGGCTTCTTTTACCTGTGAATACGGATGGTCTGTTTATGTTTTGATCAAGAGCCTTTTTTTGGGCAGCTGAAGAGGAGAAGTCCATCTTATAGCCAACCACTGACTGTATCTTGGTCATATTACCCAGCAAAACCCAGGATGCAGGTGCATCTGTAAGACTCCTTGTGCCACGGATCAACACTGTTGCTTCTACTTTAAACAGCAGAGCAGCGACATGGCTGCAGGTATTCGCGACTCCGGCCATACAGGTGCAGTGGGCGGCTTCAACCTTCCCTGTGATGCTCACAATGACCCATGGCTACAATGTTGGATCATTCAGTCTTAGAGTGCAGTACCTGAAACACACACAGACAAAGTTCATTTAAAGACAAGAACTTTAATGAGCCAAGGCCGACACAAATGTGTTTTATCTACTTTCAAATCCATTCATCATAAATGTAACAAATGAAGTGTTTAGAAAGTTAGCACATACATGTATTTTTTTCTTTTTATGTATCCATCTATAGAACGCTGCATGTTATATTCTAAATCTGCCTGTATTTTTTAGTAGTTTTTTTTTAATCTGCCTGAAAAAAATGAACCTAAAGTATGTAATGCAAGGATGTAATCACTTTCAAGATGGAGAAAGCATAAAGTTCAACTTGTATGAATCACTTAATATGATAAGGAGATTCTGCAGGTCATTGATCAACGTATAAAACCAAAATAGAATGTATTTTTAGTGACACAGGACATAAACATGGAAACAAGATGTATAATTAGGATTATTTATAATAAATATGAATTAATTAGTGCAATTTCTTTAACCATAGAGAATGACTAAATCCTTTATGTCTGTGAAGTTTCTCAGTCATCCAGGTCATCGTAGTCTAAGGAGCTTGGAAAGAAAAGCGTCTGGACTTCTTTGAGTTGCTTGAAGATGTTTCACCTCTCATCCGAGAAGCTTCTTCAGTTCTAGGGTCAAATGGTGGAGAGTCCCAGATTTAAACCCCGTGGGAGTGTCCCCCCAAAGAGGGACATTTGGACCCCCTGATGATCCTCTACCTAATAAAGGTAGGTAGATTTTCTTGTAAAACAAAGGGGGGCCTAGTGAAAAAAGTTTGGGAACCACCGTTATAAAGTGTCAGAACAGGCAATGGGGCAGTTCAGATTTTTAAAGTCATTTGGTAGCTTTTCCGGGGAAATTTTTTTTTTTATGTTATATGTTATGTAGCCAAGGATTCATGTCATCATTTATATCAATACACTCTGTAAGTGTATGTGTATGCACACACACACACACACACACACACTTGGGCCGGTACATTATTCTCCCAGTTCATGCAAATGGTCTCATGTCAAGAACTTGACACAGGCACGAAACAAACATCCTATACTTAATTGGTCTGAATCACTGTCATCGAACATTCACACCTTCTTATATTATTTCCAGATGGCCACACACTCCCATCTCAGGGGAGTCGTTCTAATCAAAGGTGTTAACAAAAACATGTGTGTGCCAAAGTAAACACACATTGTGAAATCACACAAGAGACTTCACAAGGAGACAAAAAACAACATGATGCAACCTTTCATAGCAGTCTAAACTTTGTGGTTCCCTTGGTAATGAAAAGCAATTGTCCGATTTCAATGGCAATGCTTGTTTAGTAGGACACTGTTCACCTTAAAGTACTGTAACTGAATATTACAAATACATAATGCATGCTCATACTTTTGTAATAATATTGTAAAAATCTTTCAGAAGGCTAAGCTGTTATAAACTATATGAGGAATGCCACATCCTTCACACACAGTATAATGTTATGATACTGCAGGAAGCAAGAAATACATGCAGTATCACGTACAGCAACCTGATCAGCTTTGTTGTTTTTAAATTTTTATCAATACGTTTGGATTGGACTGTATATTATTTGCAACGTTTGTTTTCTTTTTTACTGTTCACAGTGTTCACATTGTGTTGCCTGACCAGCGAGAAACCAGTACAGCATACTCAAAACACACATTGCTCTTACTTGAATTAGAATTACTTTTATTGTTAGTGCTAACAGCGTGTAGGAATGTGACTAAATGAATTTGTTTTAAGTCTTCAGATTACTCATCTATACTGACATGGACAGTAGAGTAAAAAAAACAACCTAAAACCCCACACCAAATTGCTGTGATTGGACCAGCTTTTCATTTATCTATTGCTAAGCAAAACACAAAACCCTTAAACCTTTTTTATTACTTAATAAGTACTAATTTTAACTAACATTAAACTAGTGCTTTTCCATATTAGACATAACCATAATCATTCTAATAAAGAGCACTACAGATGCAGTGTTTGCTTTGAGAATGTGTTGAAGAAGTGTAGAAAGGGTCAGAAGGAATTGTACTGTCATTTTGGAACTAGAGAAAGAATATGTGCGGTGCTGGACAAACAGTGATTCAGACAACCTGAACAAAAAAGTTGAGTAAAAGAAATAAAGATCAAGGCTCCAGTATACCCTCCACAGGACTGTCGGATTAGATGGTGGGGGAGGATGCCAGACAGAACTGGCACACCAAAATGTATAGTGGAGGTGGACTGAGAGGCATGGGAGATCTTCAACTCACACCTACGACATAACATCAGCAGCATTCTTAGGCAGGCGAGGGATATGGACCATGCCAAATGGACCATGCTATCCACCACATGGTGGTTGGTGTCTGACGTGGTGCTAATCACCGGTGAAGGGAGCCATAAAGCTGGACCAGGAGACCTGGTTAATAAGAGTGACTTCAGAGGGAACTGATTGGTACTGGCAGGCCAGATGGAATGCAGCTCAGACAGTAGTTGAAGAAAAAACTCTTGTGTGAGGAGAATTGGGTGAGGCCATGGAACAAGTCATTGTGAGAATCCTAGTGACACACCTTTTGTTGAAGAAGCAGTCTGGGCATCAGGGGGGTGACTTGCCCAAGGTAACTGAGGTAGTTAAACAACTCCTTGGTGGCAGGGCCAGCCCATTAATATACGGGGTGAACAAGATTTTCCCTGAGTTCCTAAAGGATCTGGATATTGTAGGATTGTCTTGGTTGGCAAGACTGTGCAACATTGCAGGGAGACTGGGTGTAGGTCGCATTATTAAAAAGAGGGAACAGGGGGTGGGTTCTAACTGCAGGGGAATTAGACTCCTAAGCCTCATTCTAGGAAGGTCTATGCCAGGGTGCTGAATAGGAAAGTTCGTCCATTAGTCGAACCATGGATACAGGAGGAACAGTGCTTTTTTCATCCTGTTCGGAGCGCATTATCTCCTCAAGGATATTTGAGAGTGTGTGTGAATTTGCCCAACAAGTCTACGTGTTTTGTGAACTTGGACAGAGCATTTCAAAATGTCCCTTGTAGTGTGAGGGGTGCTCACACTACAAGAAAAATGAAAGTCAGTAGAAACAAGAGTAGATATGTATGAATGAGAGGTAGAGAGGTGGAAAGACGGCCATGCAAGGAGTAGAGATAGTGAAGGTGAAAGTGTTTTTATAAAGCTGGAGTCTGCCATCCAAAGCACCAGACAGTACATAAGAGATGGGTGGAGAGGACTGAATGCAGGGTTGTATCGTGCTTGCTTTGACTGTTTTTCATTGCATTATGTCCCAAAAATAAGGGCTAGTGGATAAAGAGAGTAACAATAGTATAACTATGAAAAGAAAAAAGCTAAACTGAAAAAATTATGAAAACAACCATTTCAAGGTTGTATTAAAAAGGACTCAAGTTAAAGAGACAGCAGAACCACAATTTGTATATGTTTCCCTCGTATAGTCGCCCTCTGTGTGTCTGTGCTTATATTGTGGTGTTAGTTCTGGTGCATTCATGTATTCCTTCATGTATTCTCTCGCTCTCTCCCCAGTCTGCATCTCTCCAAGGACCTTCACAATGTTTTATTGTGAAGGTCCTTGTCTTATGTCAGTGTATTCAGTTTTACTTCCTCTGGGTCTCATCATTTCTGATTTCTCCCAGCTGTGCTCCCCTTCTGTGTCTTACATCGCTGGCCACATACATGCCACTTTGATCTTAAGTGGGCCAGACCAGTTCCTGGTTTCTGTCAGTGAAAAGTAGTTTACCTGCACATTTACCTCTGAAATGTCTCAAAATAAGAAAAAGAAGTGCAATTTCAGCACTACATCTCGGTTTCAACTGTCCTGTAATCATAAAGCAGTAAAGCTTTTGTCATTCACAGAAATGATGATGATGATTGATTTATTCATTTTAATGTTGACAAAGTTTTAAATTTCTACTTTATCAAATCCCACTGAGCAGTCCTTCCCCTTAAATCTAACCTCTCTTCTTTCTCTCCTGTTCACTCTGGACAGCTGGCTGCCGGCAGAGCTCGCGGGCATGCCACTGCAGCCCCCTCTGGCTTCTACTCCGTGGGACCCCTCGTCTGGGGCTCTCCTCAGCTCCAGGAGGGTGGCACGGTAGCCCCTCCGATGGTCCACCTTGGGCTCTCGTACTCTGGGGCCTCTGAATGTCTGGGGCCTGGCTCTCCTCCATGCCTGCTTCATGCCCTGGGGGACAGGGCTATGGCTCTCCACAAACTCTATCAGATCATTACATGGAGAAACCTTTTGAATACAAGCATGCCCATCCACACAGGTGTGCACACAGGTGTTCACACGGGTGCTCAGAGACACAAACTATATCTTTCTTGGCTGCTACTTCAAAGCACATTGTGCGCTGTTGGTCTCATGTGCTGCACAAAAAAATTCAATATTTAGTATTTACTGTTACTTACATTTATCTACATTATTGCTGTGATCTCCATATTGTGTTTCTTTGAGCTTGTTTTCTTTTTTTTTCTCTTTCAACAGGTGATCCAGCTGAATTTTTTAGTGTGTTCTCTCACTGTCCCTCTTCCCCTTTTTTTTTTCCTTTCCTTCCTTTCTTTCTCTCTCCTTTTCCTAACCCCAAGTCATGTCTGTCTTGTCTGTAATAAAATAAAATAAAATAAAATAAAATAAAATAAAATAAAATAAAATACAATAAAATAAAATAAAATAATACATTATAATAAGAAAAGCCAATCAAGATGCATTTTAAGGATAAAGGTCACTCTTTCGAGGATGCCAATGTTCACATTTTGGACAGAGAGGACAGATGGTTTGAAAGAGGAGTGAAAGAGGCCATCTATGTCCACTGTGAGCGACCATCTTTGAACAGAGGTGGTGGTTTACGACACCAACTGTCTGCCATCTATAATCCAGTTTTGAGTTCCCTCCCCAGATGCCTTAACGCCCACTCACATCCTGGGCCATCTGACCTCAGGAATTCACATGACAAGGTGGGGCCAGGTTTCACAATGAGCTCACCCGAAACCCTGGCTGATTAGGTCCCACACCCGCTTTCACACCTTGGCTCATGTGATTAGAGGATCACCAGGGGTCCTTTGTCCCTCCTTGGGGATACTCCCACTGGGTTTAAATCTGGGACTCTAGGCCATTTGACCTTAGAACTGAAGAAGCTTCTCGGATGAGAGGTGAAACGTCTTCAAGCAACTTAAAGAAGTCCAGACGCTTTTCTTTGCAAACTCCTTTGAGTAGTGATCATCACGGCTGTGTACATTCCACCCGATGCCAACGTAAACACGGCGCTCTCTATCCTGCTGAACACCATTAACGAACAGCAGCGGGCCCACCCGGACGGTGTTCACATAATTGCAGGTGACTTTAATAAGGCCAACATAAAGACTGTACTCCCAAAGTTCTATCAGCATGTCAAATGTCCCACCAGAGGAGAAAACACTCTAGATCATGTTTACTCCAACATCAAGCATGCATATAGAGCCATACCCTCCCCACCTCGGTCAGTCCGACCACCTCTCCCTCCTGCTCTCCCAGCCTACACCCCCTCAGACGCAGTGCCAAGCCCACCACAAAGACGGTTACAACCTGGCCTGAAAATGCTCTCTCCAAACTACAGGACTGCTTCACAGAGACAGACTGGGACATATTTGAACACCAGGACCTAGAAACTTTCACAGGATCAGTACTGGACTACATCAAGTTCTGTACTGCAAATGTGACTGTGGACAAAAGCATTCAGGTTTTCCCAAACCAAAAACCATCCAGGTCCGCTCACTCCTCAAAGCCCGCGATGCCGCCTTCAGGTCAGGTGACAGAGCTCTGTACAGGGCTGCTCGAGCTGACCTGAAAAGGGGGTCAGACCACAAAAGAAACATCGAGTCCCACCTGTCCAGCAACAACACACGGGAGGTGTGGCAGGGAATGCAAGACATCATCAACCACAGAGGCAGCACTGCGAAAACAGAAAACCTGAGTGTGCAGCTGGCAGAGGAAATAAACAGCTTCTTCGCCCGCTTTGAAACACCACAACAGCAGCACTCATCTGCCTCAGCCCTGCTCCCATCCTCATCCTCATCCTCACCTGGTTCCTGCACCGCTCCACTCACTGTAATGGAGCATGATATCAGACGTGTGCTCCTAGCAGTGAACCCCAGGAAGGCGGCCGGTCCAGACGGAGTACCTGCCAAGGTACTAAGAGCATGCGCACACCAGCTCACCCTCATCTTCACCAGACTCTTCAATCTCTCACTGGATCAGGCTGCCATCCCATCCTGTCTAAAATCAGCCACAATCATCCCAGTGCCGAAGAAGTCTCCCATCTCCAGCCTGAATGATTACCGCCCTGTGGCCCTCACACCGGTAATCATGAAATGCTTTGAGAGACTAGTCCTTCAGCACATCAAGGATTACCTCCCCAGAATTCGACCCCACCAGTTTGCATACCACGCAAACAGATCCACAGAAGACGCCATCGCCACAGCCCTCCACGCTGTGCTGAGTCACCTAGAGCAGCAGCAGAGCTACGTCCGAATGCTCTTCGTGGACTACAGCTCAGCCTTTAATACAATCATCCCGGACATCCTCATCACCAAACTGGTCACTCTTGGCCTCCCTCCTCTCACATGTACATGGATAAAAGACTTTCTCACAAACTGGCCCCAGACTGTAAAACTCGGCCCTCATCTCTCCTCCACTCGGACACTAAACACCGCCTCCCCACAGGGCTGTGTGCTGAGCCCCCTCCTGTATTCTCTCTACACCCACGACTGCAGTTCGACCCACAACAACACTCTCATCATCAAGTTTGCTGATGACACCACGGTAGTCGGACTCATCTCAAAGGGAGACGAGGCAGACTACAGAGAGGAAGTCCTGAAGCTGGGCAGAGTCCTCAGAGTCCTCAGGAAGTACAAGCTGAACTCCAACCTACTGCTGACCTTCTACCGCTCATCCATTGAGAGCCTGCTAACCTACTGCATAACGGTATGGTACGGCAGCTGCACCAAGGCGGATAGAGTGAGGCTTCAGAGTGTGGTCAAGACAGCACAAAAGATCATCGGCTGCCCTCTCCCCTCCCTGGCCATAACCACCCTGAACTCACACATGCACCGATAACACAGCCCCACCAATTTTTTTTTTCTTCCCACTTCCTCTATGGACCACCACTGTGCAATACCAATTCTATGTGCAATAACCCAACTGTATATACACAACACTATTTATTACATATTACTTTTTTTAAAACCGGCTTGTATATTTGTACATTATATATATATATATATATATATTTATATATTTTTCCCTATGTTAATACTCTCCATATGTATATAGCGCTGCAGAACTGTACCCCCACCCCACCCCCACCCCCACCCCAGCATGTTTGCACTGAGTAGGAGATGCTCTGTATCTCATTGTACAACTGTATAGTGACAATAAAGGCATTCCATTCCATTCTAAGCTATATGTATATAGCTTATATAGCTTATCCTAAGCTGTATGCACTACACTTTTCACTTCAACCACATTTTTTCATTGGTTATTTAATAATTTTTCAACAGAAAAACAGTTGTAAAGTTTTAGTTTTCAATCAATATTAAATGGCTTCAAAGCAAGGTTGTGTACCTCAGTAGTGTGGCCTTCAAGCATTTTATGTGGTAACTAGGTACACCAAGGGAAAAATATCCGTCTCCATAGTTCAAGTCATGTTGTGATACAGCTGGGCAAAGTGAGAAATTGTACTGTTCTAACAAAGAGAAGTTTTCCTAATACACGTAAATTCAAATAAATTAACTGTCATAAAGCAAATGGTAAATGAACTGGTTCTTATATAGTGCTTTTCTTGGTGTTCATCTGAACAACAAACTGGACTGGACTCATAACTCAGACACCCTCTACAGGAAAGGGCAGAGCAGGCTGTACCTGCTGCGGAGACTCAGGTCGTTTGGAGTGGAGGGCCCACTCCTGAAGACCTTCTATGACTCTGTGGTGGCCTCAGCCATCTTCTATGGTGTGGTCTGCTGGGGAGGCAGCATCTCTGCTGGGGACAGGAAGAGACTGAACAGGCTGATCCGAAGGGCCAGCTCTGTTCTGGGAGGCCCTCTGGACCCAGTGGAGGTGGTGAGTGACAGGAGAATGGTGGCTAAGCTGTCATCCCTGTTGGACAACATCTCCCACCCCATGCATGAGACTGTGAAGGCACTGAGCAGCTCCTTCAGTGGGAGACTGCAGCACCCACGGTGTGGGACGGAGAGATTTCGCAGGTCTTTCCTCCCCACTGCTGTCAGACTCTACAATAAAGACTTTTGCAGCTGATCAAACACACAAACCCACACATGTGCAATAAGACTGCTATATGTGCAATTCTTCTTCTGACAAAGTTGTGTTTTTGTATTTTCCTACTCAGTTGTATATAGTATTTGTATTTCTATTTTATTCTATTGTATATATTATTCTATTCTATTTTATTCTATTGTACATAGTATTTTATTTTATTTTATTTTATTTTATTTTATTCCAGTGTTTTCTAATTTCTGCTACATAACTTTGCACTTTTGCTGTAACAAAACAAATTTCCCACCTGTGGGACTAATAAAGGCCATCTTATCTTATCTTATCTTTCTACTCTATCTGAGCACTCAAAGCACTTTATACAACTTGTTCATTCACCTCACTTTTCTAAGATATTAGTGCAGTCTAACTAACATTTATACATACACATTCATACTGCAATTGATACATCGGAGGGCAACCTGGGGTTAGTATTTTGCCCAAGGATATTTGGCATGCAGACTGGATCAGACTGTGAGTGTATAATTCCTTTATTGTGTGTGTGTGTGTGTGAGAGAGAGAGAGAGAGAGAGAGAGGAAGAGAGAGAGAGAGAGGCAGAGACAGAGAGAGAGAGAAATTGTCCTCTAAAGCACAGTGGCCTGGCAGGAGTCAGGCTGCAGTATCTGAAGAGTAACAATGACTTTTATGGATTTTCTGAACCAAGGGTAGAAAAAGACATATATAATGGGGTTCAGACATGAGTTAAAGTAGACCAAACATAGAACAAATGTCAGTGATGAAGCACTTGGCAAGCTGTCTTGGCCTGTGAGAGCCACACAGTAATATGGACACATACATATGAGAAACACAACAACAACAATACCAAGAGTCCAGGCTGCTTTCAGCTCCGATTTCTTTGCAGTAACTGTAACTGATCGCTGGTGAGTGACTGCAAGCTGAGACCTCATAGCACGAGCCTGAGACACAGCCACCACAAACACTCTCAGATACAAAACTACAATCACAGTAATGGGAACAATAAAGGAAAAAGTAACATCAACAAGTCCTGCGATGTAATTAATGACAAAGACACACTCTCCAATGCAAGAGTTATACCTGCCTGGTTGCTTCAGGTTATCCATCAGAATCAGACTTTGAAAGATGACAGAACAGATCCAACACAAACAGACAACAATTTTAACTCTTTGTTGTGTGATCTTGGTGGAGTAATGTAGAGGGTAACAAATAGCCAAATATCGATCAACACATATGATCACCATGGTTCCTATTGAGGCCGAGGTGATGACATATGCTAGGTATTGATACAGAGTGCACATGATGTCACCAAGGAACCAGCATCCATCTATGAGCACAATTTGGAAGAACAAGAGGAGGCCCACACAGAAATCAGCGACAGCCAGAGAAAGGAGCAGGAGGTTGGTGGGGGTGTGGAGCTGCCTGAATAGGGAGAGAAAACACAATATTTTATATTTAGTTTTCTCTATCAAGTGTCATTCAAATTTAAGTACATAGTGCAGAGGCTTAAAAAGAAAAGAAAGACTATCTGAGAATAAAAACTGTCTTTTTTACTGTTTGAGATCAATTCAGTTCGATATCTGTCTACCTGAAATGTGAGACGGAGATGATGACCAACAGGTTAAGAATCACAGTAAGCAGAGAAATGAAAGACAGCAGAATATAAGTTAGCATGATCTCAAAGTGTGGACGCCTGGCCCTCATGCAGGAGGTGTTAAAGAGTTGTTGAAAGCAGAGTTCAGTTTCCTCCATCACTGCTGGAAGAACGGCAAACTGAGCTAAAATGTGTCTGTCGTCTTTATATTCATCCTCCCCTCCTTCTTCCACACCTCTGTTGTTGTTGGTGGTGTTGCACCTATAGAACAGGAAATATCAGTACCAGTCAATCAGTCAATTATGCATCAAGTAATTAGTCAATGTACAATGTCTGGTTCAGCAGCAAACATTAGGTTCACCTCTTCAGCATAATGTACCACTTTACCCTCAACGTTGCAAAGACAAAGGAGTTGATAGTGGACTTCTGGAGGTGCAGAGAAGTACACACCCCCATCACCATCAACAGCGCTGCTGTGGAGAGAGTGAGCAGCTTCCGGTTCCTTGGTGTACATCTGGCTGAGGATCTTACGTGGTCAGGACAGATAAACAAAACAGTGAAGAAGGCGCAGCAGCGCCTCTTCTTTCTCAGGAGACTGAAAAGATGCGGCATGAGCCCCCGCATCCTCAGGACCTTCTATTGCTGTGCCATTGAGAGCATCCTCACTGGATGCATCACCAACTGGTATGGCAACAGCACCGCTTACAACTGCAAATTGGAGGTGAGCTTCCCACCCTCCAGGACATCTACAGGAAGCGGTGCCTGAGGAAAGCGGGGATGATCATCAAGGACTCCAGTCACCCCAGCCATAAACTGTTCTGACTACTTGCATCAGGAAGGAGGCTCTGCAGTATCCGGTCCCGTACCAGCAGACTGAGAGACAGCTTTTTTCATCAGGCTATCAGACTGCTGAACACTTCATAGACACCTCACCTTCACTTACCAGAACTTCAACATTATGCACTCCATACTATGTAAATGACACTTGTTTTGCACATTTCCAACTGCCAACCTCTGTATATTTTATTTTATTGTTTATTCTATTTAATTTTTAAAATATGTATATTTATTTATCCTCCTGAGACCCAGGAAAAAAAAAGTATTTTGATTTTGATTTTTTTCATATAAATCAAGTGTTGGGTTGGTAAAAAACACATTGCAAAAACAATTTTGTTTTTAACTAATATTATTTAAATTTTACAACATGTGCACTACAGTGCACAAGGGGAGTTCATTGATCACGAATGTGAAACTAACAAAATTCAGTCCTTTTCTTGATTTCTAGAGAGAACTCTACATCACTGGTATTATTCAGGTCTTGTTCACATGTTTGTCCCTTGTTTATCAGTTCCTTAGCCTAAGAGGCACATGAACTCCAGGTACTGGGAGTTCTTTTGAGGTCATTGCATGTCCCCTCGCTATTTTGTTGGTACTGAAGCCAGGAGTTGGTGATGGCCAAATCAATGAAATAAATAAATCAATGAAGACGTTTCACCTCTCATCCGAGAAGCTTCTTCAGAACCTCTCGGATGAGAGGTGAAAAGTCTTCAAGCAACTTAAAGAAGTCCAGACGCTTTTTTTGCAAACTCTTTTGACTATAATAGAAAATTATTTAGCAACATAACATTTACTCCAATATCCGATATAGTTCACTTACAACACATTTACTATGATTATAAGTTAAATCAATTTACTGGAAACATTTCTGCATGTTACCCATACTTTTTCAGTCAAAATCAAAAATTCCTGATTGTCCTACATGCTGGTTTTGGACCAGATAGGATGACGGCAGATTTCAGCTGACCCTGTGTCGTTCTCCATTACATCTGCCCCTGCATCTTGATAATCTTTGTCTGGCTCCTCCTGGGTTTTCACCCTTTCCTATCTGGCTCATATGACTCTCATCTTCTGAAAGATCTATGTCTGAATCTCCTCAATGATTGTGTTAAGAATTCTTTCTACCTCTGTCAAAGAGTTGTCTACTAGGAAAAAGTGAAACAAATTTAAGTACAAAGTCCTGACGTGCACTAGAGTACACATTAATAAATTAGTCATTTCCTCTGTGAAACTAAATAAGCTTAGGTCTGAAAACCACCTCAAATTACTTACTAGATGTTTATTATTGAAAATTAATCCAAATCTGAGTTTAAAAATATTTTAAATGTAGATATCATGCTTACATTTCTTTCTTCCATAAATGTGCTTGTGGGCATGACAGCCATTTTGAAAGGTGGGAAAAAGAGAGTTGGGAAGGCCACACCCCCACACATGTGACATCATTTTAAAGGTACTGTTGTCCTCTCTAAGAAACATCAGGACTCAGCAGAGTGGCATGTAGAGTGTGAGTGATACAAGCAAAAACTAAATGTGTACTACAGTGCACAAAAATGAATTACTGGGTCTCAGGAGGATATATATACACACACACACACACACACACACACACACACACGTGGATATACATATTTAGTATACACATTCAGTAATGCACATACTCTTATATTGTACATATATTTATTCATATAATTCTCCGATTTACCCATTCTTACATTTTGCTTGTTCTTATGTTATTGCATTTTTACACACCTCAGTTGCTTGTGAAGCTTGCACACAAGAACTTCACTCGAATATACTGTACCAGTGTACCTGCACATGTAATGTGACAGTAAAAGTGATTTGATTTGATAATACCAGAACGATAACAATCTGAAAAGAAATATGTCTATTTACCATCTGCTTTGTTTTTCTTTCACTTGATAATGTGACCCTGAGTTGCTTGTAGTTGTTGTTGGGAAATCAGTTTTACCCCGGTTCTTTTTTATTCCTCGGGCCTTCAGAGATGGCACCGGACCCAGTAGTCATTTTTACAAAATCTTTATTCATCTCTTATTCATCTTCATTTAAGCATGCACTTCTAGAAGGGAAGACGAGGCCGGTGTCCCTCTGAAACAATCTTCACCTCTTTGTTAGTTACACCCAGCTTTATAGCAGCGACCCCATCATAAATCCCCCACAATGTGCTGCAAACTCTGTGTCTGTGTCTATGTGCACGAGCACATGAGTGCCTGTGTGTGCGCGTGCCAGCGTGTCTATGTGAGTGCACGTGAGTGAGTGTGCATGTGGATGTGTGAGTGTAACAGTTAAAACACTGTGGGTGTGTGTCTCTTCCTAGGGGCCATAAATACCATCTCCCTCCAGACCACAGTTATCAAGTTACAAATATTGAGACCCCCACACAGGTATCCTCTGGGAATTTCCACTCAGCATTAACTCCTCTTTGTCTTACTTTCACAGTTCAACTGGGAGGGTCTCCTAAGATCTACTCCTAAGTTCATGACACAGTCAGGCCTTTATTTATATCCAGGGTAGTGTCAGTGTCTCTACCATAATTCTACATTCTATCTTAACACATTTCTAAACTCTAAAGGAAACTAAACATTCCTAAACTCTAAAATAAGCTAAACATTTCTACATTGTTCAAAACCAACAGAGAGCAATGCATTTTGGTGGCTGTAACTCAGGTGGCAGAGCAGGTGATCTACTATTCCGATCAGAAGGTCTGTCGATCGATCTCTGACTTGATCCCGGAGTATCCTTGTGCGAGACACTGAACCCTGAGTTGCCCTTGATGCATCGGTTGGAGTGCAAGTGTTGTCATTGGTCAAAAATAATGTGTATATTGGAGATTATGTATCGGAATTTCAGGAGCAGGACCACGCCTCCAAACACGCTCCTTCCGGCTGTCATTTATAAAGGTTCCCCTAATTCTGCAAGTTGATCATTCTCGTTTACGTGCAAACAGGGTGCATTCTTGGCGGATACCTTTAAACACAGCTTTCTCACAGGAGTAACATAATTTTACTCACCCTTTCATTTGCTACAATCATCCTCTCGTCCATCAGCGCATCAGATGAACAACTACTCAAGCTCTGTGTCCATTGCTTTTCCTCCGGTAATCCAAGAAACACACCGAACGCCACGGCAGCGCTTTACAGAGACCGACTGCTGACAACCCTCTAGCAGTTTTCTCGCCACCTGACATGTGGTCGGCAGCATCGATCCATCCAGTCGTCTTATCTCCACTAAATTCAGTTATGAAGTAACTCCGGCTGCTCACCACTTCAGCGAAAACCGCCCACCAGCCGAACTTACAGCTCCTTTCACGTCGCTCTGAAAATAGCGACTGGCCCCACAGGCCGGGCAAGTTAGCCGGAAAGCCGACGGACGTCAGCGCCAGAAGCCACGCCGTTCCCACGCTTCCAAGCAAATCGCAGCTCCAGCAGCAAAACCTACAGTGTACTTCACACCATTTAATGCAAGCTGGAAATCTATCGCTAGTTCCATGCTCAACTGTTTCTCCATCGCCCTGATGTTTTCTATCCCTCCTATACTAAGCAGCAGATGTTCCTTTCAGCACCAAAACGCCAGGTTCTCTGTCTCTATTCCTTATTTGCAAATGCAGAAAATGTTCTTTGCACCGAGATGCCAGGTTCCGTTCCCTAAGCAGCTTACCCTTCCCTTACTGGATTGGCAGCTTCTGCCATCAATCACTCGCAAAAAACCCAAAACATTACTTTCACCAGGATGCCAGTTTCTCCATTTCGTCCAGTCTTCCACAAAATGTAGCAGCAATCTGTTCGGGCACCGAGATGCCAGTTTCTCTGCCATCTTTCCTGCCTTCGCAAAGCACTGACGTACCTTCGTGGCACTGGGATGCCAGGTTCTGTCCTCTATCACTCCTTTTAAGTCATCCAAACTGCGCTGTGTGCATAATTCTTCATGGCATCCGTTCACTTCTCCTGTGCTTTTCTGAGCAATATCTAGCATCCACCCTCAACACGATCATTCGAGACCACTCTCTAAGCCGACTCACGGTTCCGACTACATCTAAACAGCTCATCATCTCCCACGAAGTTCTGTGGACTCGCCCTCTGCTCTCTGATGACTTTGGGGGTTATTATTATAGAAAACGACTTTCCTCTAATCAGTTTTTCCATTTATCAACCCTTCCCAAGCTGCTGCTTTCACTTCTGTTCATTTCAGAAATAAGCACAGTAGTTATCACTACCTTATCTGAAGTAATTAACCAGCTAAGCACCCGCTCTCCATCTTCTACTCAAAGACAAGCTCACGCAAGCCTTACGAACCTCACCTCAAATCTCAAAATCCATCATACTTCTCTGTCAGCACTTCAGTTAGAAGTTGAGCCATGTCGCTACCTGATCTAGGGTTTCCCTCATTCACCTATTAAGATTTCCGTTGTTCTCAATTTCCTTTGACCTCTTCTCCTGCCATTCCTTCCTAATTGTCCAAGCTAATCCACTCCACTCCATGGAATCCTCGACTACCTTATCGAGAGCTGTTCAGCTTCGCTAGCCTGCCACCAGTCATTTTTGTCATGGGTTGCCAGGGCAAGCCATGTGAGAATGATTTAGGACCCAGGAAGCAGCAGCTCTGGTGCAAGTGAGTTTAATAAACAAAAGTAGATACAAACAGAAATGGCGAGGGTGAACATGAAACTCAGAAAACCTAAACTGGGCAAAACTAACAAAACTAACCAGAAACGAAGATGCAGGGAGGTACGGGGAAATACACAGAAAGACAGACGGAGAGACGCAGAGGAACCAGCAACAAGGACGAGGGAACACACACTATAAATACACACACCAGTAATCAGGGGATGGGAAACAGGAGGGAAACACACCTGGGAGACATAACAGCTGATGAGGCAGGGGAAACGTAAACAAAACACACTGACATCAGACAGAGACCTTCAAAGTAAAACAGGAAACACACCGACTGAACACAACACACACCAACTAAACACAGACTGGGGGACACAGACATAGGAACATGAAACGTGAAACAGGAGAGTACAAAAACCCAAGATAACCAAAATCACAGAATAATAATAAACTTAACATAAACACGGAGTCACAGACTCCGGACCATGACAATTTTCCTCTTCTCTGGGTGGCGAGGCCACTCGGCATTCACTCTCCCTATGCTTGCCTCTTTCCTGTTCTCCTTCTCTCACCCCAACCGGTCGCTGCAGATGGCCCCGCCCCTCCCTGAGCCTGGTTCTGCCGGAGGTTTCTTCCTGTTAAAAGGGAGTTTTTTCTTCCCACTGTCACCAAAGTGCTTGCTCATAGGGGGTCATACGATTGTTGGGTTTTTCCTCTAGACATCATCGTAGGGTCTCGAGGCATCTGTCACCCTGGTTCGGTGCCATTTAAATAAGTTGAATTGAAAATCGAATTATTCTGGTTGAGGTCGTCGACCCTCATAACGCACAGTTATTACCATATTCAGGGGATTTAGTCATTATCGATGGTTAAAGGAATTGCACTAATTAATTCATATTTATTATAAATAATCCTAATTATACATGTTGCTTCATTGTTTGTGTCCTGTGTCACTAAAAATATATTCTATTTTAGTTTTCTACATTGATCAATGGCCTGCAGAATTTCCTTATCATATTAAGTGATTCATAATTGTCACTTAAAGTCAAACTTTATGCTTTCTCCCTCTTGAAAGTGATTACATCCTTGCATTACACACTTTAGGTTCATTTTTTTTGCTGGCATATTTTAAAAAAAAAAAAAAACAGGCAGATTTAGAATATAACATGTAGCGTTCTATAGATGGATACATAAAAAGAAAAAAACTACAGGCTCTTAATCAAAACATAAACAGACCATCCGTAGTGACAGGTAAAAGAAGCCGTCCTCAGAAAAGAAAAATTCCACCTGCTACTGTGGAGGAGTTGTCTGAACTGATGGGAAAATATTTCTCCAAGCATAGTTCTGTTCTGACTAACCCATAATGTTTTGTTTAGAGGGCCTATATTTATGCCTGAAGTGAATTGCCATGTGAATAATTTGCATTTACTGAATATGTACTTACTAAGTAACACTGTTCAAAAGTTGAATAAAGAAACAAACTAATGTTTGCCTTTTTTTTTTTTTTTTAATTAAAACCACTTTGTAGAACATCACATCAGTAACAATGTAGAATCCATGTCAGGTATAGTTTACAAATGAGAAAATGTTCACATAAAATCATGACAGCATTTAAATAATATCACCCTCTACTAGCATTCTGTAATTTATTGTCTCTTTTGAAAACGTATCACTACATATACAGCACAAGACTTTTAAGAGTATTTAACAAGAGCATTTTTCCCTGGTTTTACCACCACACTGGGGCACATGTTTACTCTCACATGGAAGAAATAATCTGATTGGCATAGTGGCATGTAGCATGTAGTTTTAAGCAGGGATTTGTGTAGCGTTGGAACCCAGTCAGGATTTGTTTCATTCATTTCATAGGCTGGTTTGCTGCAATAATGAAAAACAATTAGCAACTTTATAAATAGAAAGTATATCTACAAAATCTCTCATTAGGATGTTTGTTCAAATTAGGTATGACCTCAGAACGCATTGAAAATAAAACTAATAGGCTATAAAGACTAATATGAACTTATTTAGAACTTTCCTGAATGAAAATGTCTGGAGCACACCAACAGATATCTGTGGATGGTAGAGAACTGGATATCAGCTCGTCCCACAGCTGCTATCCAGGCTAGATGCCTGCTTTTGGTAACATCTGATACATAACCTCCCTCACGTTGCTTCCAGGTGGGGAAACGATAAAAAGAGAGCCCATTTTCCAGCTTATTCCCTTCCCAATTGTGCAATCTAACATTACAACCGACAACACAGCAAGACCGAACCATTGCTGATGCTTTTGCTCCTTTAGCCCTTTGTTTGGCCTGCTAAAATGGCGCCTCGGCGGTCATGCCCCCTTCCGTGACATCATGCTCCAAAGCCCTATATAGGTTCCCCTAGTTCTGCAAGTTCTTTTCCAGGAAACAAGTATATGGAACAAACTAATAAAAAAGTAGATAGATAAGGACATGTATCCTAGGCCTCTTAGAGTTAGTAGAAAGTTCATGTGCAGGTGCATGTCTATTTCTTTCTCTTTCAACACACACACACACACACACACACACACACACACACACACACACACACACACACACACGCACACAAATGGATTCATGTCAAGTGCTTCACAAAAACAAAGCATCCACATACATAGCCTATAGTTAATTGGTCTGAATCACTGTCATCAAATATTCACACCTTCTCACATTATCACCAGATGGCTGTAAACTTCCATCTCAGGAGGGTCATTCTCATCAAAGGTGTTGATAAAAACATGTGTGTTCCAAAGTAAGCACACAAGATGAAACCCCATAAGATATACTCTACAAGGAGACAAAAAACAACATGATGCAACCTGCAATGTTTTTCATATTAGTCTAAAGTTCAGAGTGTGGCTCCAATGATAATGAAAAGCAACCGTGAGATTTTAACAGCAATGCTAGTTCTCTAAGTTTGCTCATCTTAAAGATGTAATTGCATATTATACATAAGATAAGATCACCCTTTATTGTCATTGCACAGTCATATCTAGTACAATAGTACAACAAAATTGGAAATGATATACATTATACATAAAGCATCATTATATTTAAAATATATATAAGTATTGTAAAAGTCTGTAAAAAGCCATGCTCTACTGGGTGTGTAAACTATTTGACAAATACTACTTGCTTCACATACAGTATAATGACATATGTGAAGCAGGATTAATAAATCTTGTTTTCTTGTCTTGCTGTGTGTTTGTATGGCCTGAACTGTGTTTGAAAGTTACAGCATACACAGAACACACACCCTTCACTCCAGCCATTGCTTCTACTTGAATTAGGATTACTTTTATTATTAGTGCTATTTGTGCACAGAAATGTATGTCTACATGAAGTAGGCTTAAGTCTTCAGGTTAGCCATCTATACTTGCAAGGGAGAACATGCAAACTCTACACAGAAAGACCTAATTGTGGAATTGTTGTGAGGCAACCACCACACCACCTGTCCATAAAAGAGTATAGATAAGCGGTAATATTATTGATATTATATTTGTGAAACCTTAAATAAAATTAGATGTTCTCTTGTCTAGACATAAATGTACATTGTGGTTCTGGCTGTTGTTCTCTCAGTCCATTAAGGACTATCTTAAGAGTGCCTCCTGCAGCATCTGTGGTTGAAATACAGCCAGTTTCAGAACAGTGGAATTAATAGGAAGTGGTGGTTGTAGTTAATTTGTTTTTACTAACATACCTGTGTCAGATGGATAAATGGTAAATGGACTGTTTCTCATATCACACTTTTCTATTCTAACTGAGGACTCAAAGCATTTTACGCAACTTGCCTCATTCACACCCAGTGGGGAAAGCACCTTTTCCTATTTTTCCTAAGCTTCTAATAGAAACCAGAGAGACGACCCTTCTACGGAAACTTGTAACAGCGAAGCAAACCTCCCTGTTCAGGCAGAAAAACGGTGTCTTTTTGGATCTAGAGAAAGAAGATGATAGGGACAAGAGAGGAACTATGGTACTGCATAAGCAAGTCAGGAGCGGCAGAAAAGTATGTGGGGCTGGTGCAGGAAATGTATAAGGACAGCAAGACAATGGTGAGGTGTGTGGCAGGAGTGACAGATGGGTTCAAGGTAGGGGTGGGATTACATCAAGGGTCTGAGCTTCCGCTTGTTTGCTGTGGTGATGGAGAAGTAAAATGGTGAGGACTGGCAGAAGTCTCTGTGACCTGTAATGTTTGCAGCTGACATTGGAGAGGTGGAGGTATGCACTGAAGAGAAGAGGTGTGAGAGTCAGTTTAAACATGACAGAATATGTTGAGAGGGAGGTGGGAGTAATAGTGAAGCTGCAAGGAGGAGAGGCAGTGAAGTTCGACAAGTTTAAATACCTGGTAAGACATCCAGAGAAAGTGCACACGAGAGGTGAAAAAGGGAGTGCAGGCAGGGTGGTGTCGATGGAGGTGAATGTCAGTAGTGATCTTTTACAGAAGAATAGAAGAGTCCCTTCAAGCGCTATAGAAGAGGTTATAGGAGGTAAAAACACCTGTGAAAGGACAGAGACTTTGGCTTGGTTCTTGGTGCTTTGCCTATGTAGTGTAACAATTAATCCGTATTTCTTTTCTTTTTTTTCTTTCTGAAAAAAAATTAAGCGCTTGAAAGAACATGTGGAGTTATAAATTGTGTTACAGTTTTTTTCTGAATCATTTCCATTATTAGCGCTTTACACTACATTCAGTAATCCACCCATTCACCTGCCGGACACTGGCACCACCAGGCCCTCTGACCACCACCAGTAGGCAACGGGTGAAGTGTCTTGCCCAAGGACACAACGACCGAGACTGTCGGAGCCGGGGCTCAAACCAGCAACCTTCCGATTATAAGACGAACTGCCAACTCTTGAGCCACGATCGCCCCGAAGCCACGATCGCCCTGCCTATCCCCCCTATGACAGCTGGGATAGGCTCCAGCACCCCCCGCGACCCTGAAAAAGATAAGCAGAAGCAAATGGATGGATGGATGGATGGATGGATATATTTTTCTGTCAGTGCGTGCTGTCCGACACTGTAGCAATCAGAATTATTGTCTGAAAGCCAAGAAAAATGCCCAATAGATTTACTTTCCCAAATGGATCAGCTCTGCCATACTGGTCCATACTGGTACCCCAGTTCCACCAAGGAATTCACCAAGGGCAGGGGGGCCCAGGCCCATCCAAACCGGCCCATCCAGCAGCAGCACCACAAAGGTGCAGAGAGCCCAGGACACCCACCTGACCTCACCGCAGAGGAAAAACTACAAGAAACCTAACATTCAGTCAACTCCCAGACTACATAAGACAATAAAGACAATAGACACCCATCACTAGTGCCTGCATCTTGGGTCCTTTAATAAATTACACACAGCTTGCCTCGCTGGCAGTGACAATAGGTGTAGGCTGCTTGGGGATTCCCATGATGCATTGAGCATTTCCTTTTCAGCCACCTTTCTCACTCACTGTGTGTTAATAGACCTCTCTGCATTGAATCATACTTGTTATTAATCCCTGTCTCTCTTCCACAGCATGTCTTTATCCTGTTTTCCTTCTCTCACCCCAACCGGTCGCAGCAGATGGCCCCGCCCCTCCCTGACCCTGGTTCTGCCGGAGGTTTCTTCCTGTTAAAAGGGAGTTTTTCCTTCCCACTGTCGCCAAAGTGATTGCTCATAGGGGGCCATTTGATTGTTGGGTTTTTCTCTGTATTTATTATTGTAGGGTCTACCTTACAATATAAAACACCTTGAGGCGACTGTTGTTGTGATTTGGCGCTGTATAAATAAAACTGAATTGAATTGAATTGACATTGAATTTACAAGATAGTAGTGAAATTTTTTATGACATATGTTTTATTTTTAATGGTGGTGCTGACAAGACTGAGGCAGTGCTGTAACGGTTTGTTCACACCAAACGCAATAGACGCGACCAGAGCGTCAGGTTTACATGTAAAGTCAATGAAGAAGCGCGATGATGCAAAAATTCAGAAGCAGATTTGCGTCGCGAAAACGAGTCAGTCGTGCATCCAAGTAGCGCGACTGACGCATTTGACGCGCGAATAAAAATACGCACGTCAGTTTGTGTGGTGCATTGTGTGCATTCACGCGTATCGCGTCTACCGCTCGAGTTGGAAAAATCTGAAATCCAGCGTCAAGTCGCGCCGCGACAACCAATCAGGAGCCTGGTGATGTGATGCTCTGACCTAGTTCAGAGGGGCAGGTCCAGCCAAAGCCCTTCATTCTTCATTCAATATGGAGGAAAGGCTCGTCAACGTGGTTGCTAACCACCCGGAGCTGTACCAGCTGCTTTGTGTACCAAGACAGGAATAAAAAGGACCGAGCTTGGAGGAACATAAGTGAAGAGATCGGGCAACCTGGTAAGTTCATTCATTTCTCTTTTGAATTTTTTGACTTACCCGAGGAAGCTGCGCTATAGCTAGCAAGCCCGCCTACTGTCCCGCTATTTTCCTACTGATGTACAAATACCTTTCGACTAACAAGATAATGTGTTTATTCAGAGGACATCTGCAGGAGAAAGTGGAAGAGCCTCAGGGACACATACAACAAGGAGAAGAGGACGGAGAAGGAGAAGAGGACAGAGAAGGAGAAGAGGAGTGGGTCTGCAGCAGGCTGAGGACTATTCTTTTGGCTGCCAAGACACTGCTCCCTCCGCTGAGAAGTGGGCCATGAACTTCTTCCTCACCAAGACAGCCTCTCTGGAGGAGTTGTTGGCTGCTACACGACCCAGGCCTTTTTTGAAAAATTAACCTGTGATAAGACATAGCATATGAAGATAGAGTTGTTATTATCATATAACTAAAGATGAACCAAACTGTTCACAATTTTATCTAGCTCTCAATTTTAAGAAAGGCTGGTGACCCCTGTTATAGAGTCTGACAGCTGCAGGGATTATATACAAATATTCAACTGGTTCTATACCAGAATTAAACCAGGTCTAAATAAAACAAAAAAGGTCTTTATAAGATAGACCTTCTGAGTATCACTACAAAGATTACCAACAGTGGTCCTCATACCACAGTTTGATATCAGCAAACACCGAGAGCATACATTGATATGACACCACAGCCATGCTATCATTGCAAACACTGATAACAGCATAAATCGAATTAAATCAAGACTTGATGAGACCTTTTGAGTATCACTAGAAATATTATAAACAGTCGTCTCCATACCACAGTTTGCTATCAGTAAACACCGACGGCATTTACTGTTAGCATACCACAGCCATGTTATCAGTGTATAAACGTATAGTTTAGCATATATTAGCACAGGTATCAATAAAGGACTACCATATTAAACACTTTTACTAACCGCAGGCAGATGGACAGGCGCTCTGCAGGTGGGTTTGAGCGCCTGTAGTTGGTGTTTAGGCGGGCGATGCTTGGACCGATGTGAGACAGCAGCTCCTCAAACTGGGTGAGGGAAAGACGGTGGTACCGCTGAAAGCGGCCGTCATCCAGACGCAGCTCCTGAAGCAAGTGGTGAACCTCACCAAACTGCTCACGCTTCTGGAGGACCTGATGGACTCAGGTACGGTGAGGACGTCCTTTACGCCGCTGCTCTGGTCTCCACAGTAAATAGAGAAGGGAGACTCTCTCCAAATGCTAGATCGACAGCTGCCATCTTGCAAACATACCGTCTGGCACTACTTCCTCCCACATATCCGCTTCACGCGTGTCCAACGTGACACACATGAAGCCTGCACGCGTAAAGCTAGGGGCATCTGGCGCGTTTTGGTCGCGTCTATCGCGTTCGGTGTAAACACACCGTTAGTGGCAGATATTGACCAATTTTTGGTGCAGCGTGTTTTGGGGTTTAACAGCCACAGAAACCCAGTGTTTAGAAAAAATGCGTCTCAGCTGCTTCGATACTCCTGACACGTACGGGATAACTAAGTGTTTTCGCTTAGGCAGCGGTTGTCATTCTCTCCTGGATTGGCTGGAGCTTTCTTTAGGAGCCTTTCCGGCTTTGACAAAAGTCCAGCTGGGATAACCACATTTACTCAGGGCCTTCTTGATGTGCTGTTCTTCTGCCTCCCAGGCCGCTGTGTCTGTGGGGATGGTGTTTGCTCTGTGTTGTAGCGTCCTGATGATGCCCAGTTTGTGCTCCAGTGAATGAGAGTCAAACCTTAAGTACTGATCCGAGCAGTCTAAGAAGGCTAACCTGCCACTTTTCATATCCTCCCTGGTGAATTTGATGTGTTGGCCCACCAAGTTAATGTGATTGTGTGATTATGTTGTGATTGCAGCCATTCCTTATCTCTGATCAGTCGCCATGTTACCCAATGATCATGACAATTTCCATATTAATATTCACAAAACTGACCTCACAGCCTAGTGTTCGGTCAGTGGTGCTAGTTTCTGTCATTATGCAAATGTACTGTTTATAAGAATTGGGAAACCTATACATGGAGATCAAAATGGTTTCGTTCAAAATCGCCAGGGGTTCCACAACGTGAGGAGAGTTCTCAATATAATCCACAAATGTGAAGAGTCACCTGATACTGCAATACTATCACTCGATGCGGAGAAGGCATTCGATCGAGTTGAATGGCCCTATCTAATTGAGGTGCTTAAGCGTTTTGGATTCGGTGATCACTTCCGTAGATGGGTTGAAATTTTACTTGCTGATTCAGTTGCAATGGTATCTACCAATAATCTCATCTCTCATCCTTTTGAGCTATTTAGAGGCACCAGACAAGGGTCTCCAATTTCACCTCTGCTTTTTGTACTAGCCATGGAACCTTTAGCAATAGCAATTAGATCACATCCTTCAATCTATGGTATTAAGATTGGGAGACGCTACACAAAAACAGCAATGTACGCTGATGATACTATTGTGTTTCTATCACACCTCGCAGAATCAATACCATCTCTCCTGAAGCTATTTGATCAATTTGGCAGTTTCTCTGGGTTCAAAGTGAATAAAGAAAAATCATCCATTTTGTTTTTAAATGTAAATGAGAGGATGAAACCAGTTGTGTCCCATCCATTTGTGAATGCCACAGAGGATTTAAATATTTGGGCATCAGAGTAACCCCAAAGATAAGCGATCTTAGTTTAGCCAATTATGAGCCCATGGTAATAGAGGTGTCGGAAGAGATCACTAGATTAATATCATTGCCTCTTTCTTTACTGGGAAGAATAAACATAGTAAAAATGACTATATTACCTAAATTTCTATATATCTTTCAGTCAATTCCGCTGGCCCCTCCTCCCTTTTTTTTTTTCCAAGACCAGAAAGCTCCTTTCTAATTTCATCTGGAACAATAGGAAGCCAAGACTCAGACTCTCCTCTTGTATTTACCATATGATAGAGGAGGGCTACAATTTCCAAATTTAGAATGGTATTATTGGGCTGCTCAGCTGAGGACCACTATGTTTTGGTTTTCAAACGATATTTTCCTTCCCTGGTTAGAAATTGAAAAAATGTCCTCAAAGGGTTTGTCATTACATAGCTATCTATACTCAGCACCGTTTAAAACTTTAAAGAAAACTACTACTAATCCCTTTGTAAAAACACTGTTGTTGTTTGGCATGAAGTACAAAAATGTTGAATGACTCTCCAGGGTTGTCCTGTTTCTCCCCAATTTGGGGTAATGAACTCTTTGCTCCGGCTAAGAATGACTTGGGCTTTAAAGAATGGCTTAACAAGGGTGTTGCGAAATTACAGGACTTATATGAGGAATACTCTCTAATGTCATTCAGTGAATTAAGGGCAAAGTTTAATATTCCACAGAAACACTTCTTTAAGTATTTACAACTTAGAAGTTTTATTCTGGCACACTTAAACAACTCAGTGCATCAACCCCACTCTCCATCCTAGAAACTCATGTTACAAAAACTGTTTTGGTAAAAGACTGGTGTCCCAGTTTTATAGCATGTTAGTTGAAAACCATAAGGACAACTCTGATAGTAGAAGACGGGAGTGGATTAGTGACTTACAAGAAGATATTTCATCTACTGAATGGAGTAAAATATGTTTAAAAGCACACACTCAAACCATTAACACTCGTTTGAGAATGATACAATTTAACTGGATAATGCGAACATATATATCCCTGTGCAATTGAATAAATTTGATCCTACTATAATTGATCTATGCTATAAGTGTAATAGACATCAGGGTACACTATACCACTGCCTGTGGAAATGTGAAGAGATTCTAAAATTTTGGAGCTCAGTGTTACAATATATCTCTCAGATCACAACTTCCCTGTACCGCTTTGCCCTAAGTTATGTATTTTAGGCTTGTACCCAGATGACTGTACTCTGTTGTGTGAGGAAAGAAAAATGGTCGATCTTTGTTTGCTACAGGCCAAACGCTGTATTGCATTATGTTGGAAGAATGTTGGTTGCCCCTCCTTTAACCACTGGTTAAACAACTTAACATCGAGTTTAGCTCTTGAGAAACTGACTTATATTGTTAGAAAGAAGGCTTTTGAATTTTACAACATTTGGAAGATATTTCTAGATCTACTGAGGAGTGGGGATTTGGGGGGCGGTGGGTGAATAAGATAACTAGATAATGATGAATAATGTCTGAATTGCTGTTGGGAATATACTGTGTAACCCACGTATATTTTTTTTTTTTTTTTTTTGAAATTGTATTTATTTCTATTGTTTGCTATCTTAAATTATTTAATTATTCACTTATTTTGAATTTTTTAGGATTAACATTTCTATTATTATTATTATTATTATTATTATTATTATCATTATTATTATTATTTTAATACCTGCCATATGTTCATTATATTTTTGTGTTGGATACTGTTGAAAAAAAAAAAACAAAAAACAAACAAATAAACATATGTTTAAAAAAAAAAAAGAATTGGGAAACCTGCAGTCAGCTGAGTCTGAAGAAGTCACTGGGACGATGACGAAACGCTAGTAGTATATAGCTTCCGCCTTTGTGGGTGGGGGGAGATACCCACCACACCTCCAGGACTGGCACCTTGCAGCTGGCAGAATGCAGCGGCAAGACTTTTAACTGGTACAAACAAGAGGTCTCACATTACTCCAGTTTTGGCTTCTCTTCATTGGTTGCCAGTAAATTTTAGGGTTCATTTTAAAATTTTAGTTGTAACTTTTAGAGCTCTGCACGGTGAAGCTCCCCAGTATATCTCTGACCTGTTGAAACCTCATGCTTCATCCCGAGCACTTAGGTCTTCAGGTCAGAGGCTACTGGTGGTCCCACGTACTAGGTTTAAAACACGTGGGGATCGGGCTTTTCAGGCACCGAGGCTGTGGAACTCCCTGCCGCTGTCTTTACATTGTCTAGACTCTACTGACTCCTTTAAAAAGCAGCTGAAGACATTTTTATACAAACGGGCTTTTAATTAATTTTAACTTGTATGTCTGATCTTATTGTGAAGCACTTTGTGATTTTTATCTGTGAAATGTGCTATATAAATACATTTTACTTACTTACTTACTTACCTTGTGCACGTACGAGTACGCGCACATCCTCATCATTGAAAAAGTTTTCACTGGCCTGTAGGTGTAAATAGACTGCAGAGTCCTGGCCTGACGAGGTGGCTCTTCTGTGTTGTGCCATCCGTTTCACCAGAGGTTGTTTGGTTTCCCCGATGTATAAATCCTGGCAATCCTCCTGGCAGCCATTCCCCAACTCTCTGTGAACAGTACTCATGGCCATTGATCAGTGGTGTTTGATCAGTGGGCTTTGATCAGTGGTTGTTGATGAATGGTCATGAGAATTTGCATAATTATGATGAAGGAACTGACCTCCCAGCCCTTTGTTCCTTCAGTGGTGCTAGTTTCAGTCATTATGCAAATGTATGGAAGCCCGTTTCCGACACTAAAAAACAAACAAACAAACAAACAAAAAAACAAAACAGGGAATATGACTGAAAACTACATAAATAAGGAACAAAACCAATAAATATGTAACCAGACAACTGCGAAAATGTGGGATTGACTGTATTGTGCTGCAGATTGTAGTTACAGTGCAAATGGACACTTAAAAATGCAATTCCCACTTCTCCACCATAGTCAGAGCTCATACTGTAGGCACAGTTACTAATATAGTGGCTTTATAATAGGTAATTTTAATTTACATCCTTCTTTACAGCATGGGAGACTTGATTGAATTCTTGAAACAAAGAGAAGTCTCTGAGGAAATTATACAGAGCTTGGAGAATGAGAAGGTACTTAATTCCAACAAGGTACTGATTGAAATGCAACTTTTCCCCATTGTTTTTAAGTTAAAAATAGGATTGTATTTTCAAGGCTGGTTGTTTTAATAAATTAAATTATTTTTCCATCTTTAGATTGATGACAGTGTCATAAGTCTAATGACAGACGAGGAGCTGAAGACTTATTTGCCATCATGTGGTGATCGTCTAGCAGTATTTGGATTTTGTAGGCGGCAGGGGCAGCAGCCGCAAGTCAGCGCTTTTTAAATGGCTGAAATCCAAACTGTCCAAAAGAAAATTATCTGAAGAGGATGGCAGTAGCACACAGCAAGAAGAACATTCTCAAACAACCCATAAAAGAAATGCTCTGAAGAGAAATAGAAAAATAGAAATAGGATGGATGCATTATGATGAAGACACTGAAGTTTTCAAGCAGGTTAGAGCTAGACGAGGAGGAGGAACAAGAAAAACAGACATTTGCAAGGATGACAAGAAAAGGGACACATTACAGGTTGCAACAGCCCTGTGGTCGTAAATTTTGAAGCCATTCTGATAACCTTCTTCCACCAACGATGTGGAGATCCAAATCCAATTAAAATCAAGAAACTCAAAAAGATGCTCTGTAAAAGAGTAGAATTCTTGGAACAGAGTTTAATACACTGAATCATATGAACAGCAGGAAAAATACATACAGACATTTAGCAAGAAAATTACAAAGCAGAAAGCAAGCAAAGCAAAACCCCGGGGTGTACAGCCTTAAGCACAGACAGCAGAGCAACACAGAGACGGACAGGTAGCAGCAGCAGGAGGAAAAAAGCTCTGGGGTTGTCCTCTGGTCCCCTAATATAGGGACCAGTATCCCCGCCCCCTGCTGCTGGGTAACTTTCCCACACGCCCAACACAGCTGCTGGGGTCAGGTAGCGGCCAAGGTCTTGGCCAAAGGCCAGTCAGGACTCTGAGTACCCCTTGCTCTGGCTTATCACAATAGGTCATGACACGGTCAAAGGTCACACATTAATCCTAATTATTAAATCTTATACAGCAAGTGGCACAATCTTATAGGTTACATGCTTTCTCATATATAAAAACACTTCAGTTTGGGTTCAAAGTGTGTGTGTGTGTGTGTGTGTGTGTGTGTGTTTATTTTGTATGGTATTTTATCGTGATGTGTTCAGGATCTCTGTTACAATGTTACTGTTTTGGTTGTGCTGCATTAAAGACGTTAAATTAATTAATTATTAAGTAAATTATTCAAGAGAACTCTCCCCCTACATTAACTGCCCTGTTACAGTACCAACTTAATAAACCTCGGTGAAGCAAAATGTCTTGTGCTTAAGACTCCACATGAAAGTTAAAATATATATGTTCAGTGCGCATAGATATATAGTGTATATAGTTACATAGTTATACATATCAAACAAAAATCCACCACAGCCCTGTTCTTTCCAGATGGAGGAAACATTCAGGGGCCCTTAACAGATTTTGACTGTGATCTAAAGGATTATCAAGAGATGATAGTCGATGATGCATTGACAGTAGGAGAACTTTATCATGTCACAAAACTAAATATCCTCAGGTTCTACCTCACCACAAAGAAAAAACAAAATGACAGCCTTCAGAGTTCCAGCCCAGGTTTGCATCCATCTTCAGAAATTGAAGAGAGTCCTCAAAACCAAACCTCTTCTTTTACTGTCACTACAGTCCAAACATCTGCTCCATTTGAAACAATCAGCCATGATGTGACATACATTGAAGACACTCCAAACGATAACCTTCCACAATCTTCCACGCAGTCTCTAAGTGCTAACACTTCTCACAGCAGTGACATTATTTTTGTTGGCCCCTTTTCTGTCAGTGAGCCAATAAATTTGGATGACACCCTGTTTTTTTCTCCACAACCTGGTCCATCCAGTGAGAGAGTGAGTAGAGTAGTGGTGGTCCACAGAGGGCAGGTAATGTCAGAGCTCATTTCACATTTTAGTGATAAGGACCTTGAAGATGTCGACATCAAAATCCAGTTCGTACTGCCTGATGGAACACCTGAAATGGCCCATGATGATGGGGGAGTTGTGAGCGATTGTCTCTCCGAGTTGTGGAAAGAATTCTATGACCAGTGCACCACTGGAAATGTTTACAAAGTGTCCTTCTTAAGGCATGATTTTGGGCAACAGGAGTGGGAGAGTGTGGGCAGAATCATTGCATTTGGATGGGTTAGAGAGAAATATCTGCCTGTGAAAATTGCACCTGCCATTCTGGAACAAGCTGCCTTTGGATATGTAAAGAGTGATATTGTGAAGAATTTCCTTAAGTTCATGCCTGAATCTGAGTGTACAGTGTTAGAGGCGTGGCGATCAGACTTTAGCATCATGGACCAAGAAGAACTTATAGACATACTTGATAACCACAGCTGCAGAAAGATACCAACAGCCTACAATGCCATTGATGTCCTATTGGGGCTTGCACACAAAACACTTGTCCAAGAGCCTGCCTATGTTATTGAACAGTGGGCAAGAACACTCAGAACTGCATAGGAAAGCCTTTGTGATCTATCTTCAGTTTATGAAACCCTCCAACCAAATGTGAGAAAAGTTCTCAAGTGTCTCACTTTCCCTGAAACAATGACGGCTCACCAGAAGCTGATTCAGAAATATCTAACTACATATGTGAAGAATACTGAGAAGGAACATTTGTTTTTGTTCCTCAGGTTTTGCACAGGTTCAGATTTACATCTTGGAAAGAACATCATCATTGGGTTTAACGAACTTAAAGGTTTCCAGAGACGACCTGTGGTACACACATGTGGATGTGTACTGGAGCTGTCGATAAATTGTGACAGCTAGCCTGTCTTCAGATCGGAGATGAACAGTGTGTTGGAATCAAATGTGTGGGTCATGGACATTATCTAAAGGTTTGATTCACGGACAATGGTTTAAAAGCCACGGGTGTTTTACAACAGATTATATTTGAGTTGTGAACTAAAACTAAAGTGTTCCCATGTGAATGTCACATCAAAGGTTTCAGGTGTTTAAAAACTGAGTTCCAAGAAAAAGTCTTTGGTGAAATACCACTGTAATCCAATTTGAGGTACTTCTTTGTGTCTGTGTGTTTTCTTATTACAACTGAGGCAATATTTTTCTAAACACTTGTAAATTGCATTTCTGGAGAGGTCTCAAAGTGGCAGTCTGGAGACCATTTATAAGCATTCCCATTTCCTCAGTCAGCATGTGTGCATGTGAACAGTCAAAGCAGTTTTCCCACCTTTTATTCAATTTTTCTATTATTTAAATCCAAAATCAAATTAAAAAAGGGATTAGGTTAATTTTAATTTGTCAAATTTTATTAATGTAATGTCACAAGATTTTATGTATTCTCACCAGAAAATTAGAGATTGAGACCCCTGCAATATGTAGTATGTAGTACATGTAGGAGATATATGCAATATATCTCCTAACCCTAACCCTAACCCCTTTGAGCTACATTAAAGAAAAAAAACACCCAGCACGCCCCTGCGGGCGGTTTATCCTTCAAGCTCGGGTCCTCTACCAGAGGCCTGGGAGCTTGAGGGTCCTGCGCAGTATCTTAGCTGTTCCCAGGACTGCGCTCTTCTGGACAGAGATCTCCGATGTTGTTCCCGGGATCTGCTGGAGCCACTCGCCTAGCTTGGGAGTCACCGCACCTAGTGCTCCGATTACCACGGGGACCACCGTTACCTTCACCCTCCACATCCTCTCAAGCTCTTCTCTGAGCCCTTGGTATTTCTCCAGCTTCTCATGTTCCTTCTTCCTGATATTGCTGTCATTCGGAACTGCTACATTGATCACTACAGCCGTCTTCTTCTGTTTGTCTACCACCACTATGTCCGGTTGGTTAGCCACCACCATTTTGTCCGTCTGCATCTGGAAGTCCCACAGGATCTTAGCTCGGTCATTCTCCATCACCCTTGGGGCATCTCCCATTTTGACCTTGGGACTTCCAGGTTATACTCGGCACAGATGTTCCTGTACACTATGCCGGCCACTTGGTTATGGCGTTCCATGTATGCCTTGCCTGCTAGCATCTTGCACCCTGCTGTTATGTGCTGGATTGTCTCTGGGGCATCTTTACACAGCCTGCACCTGGGGTCTTGCCTGGTGTGATAGACCCCAGCCTCTATGGATCTTGTACTCAGAGCTTGTTCTTGTGCTGCCATGATTAGTGCCTCTGTGCTGTCTTTCAGTCCAGCTTTGTCCAGCCACTGGTAGGATTTCTGGATATCAGCCACCTCCTCTATCTGCCGGTGGTACATACCGTGCAGGGGCCTGTCCTTCCATGATGGTTCCTCGCCTTCCTCCTCTTTCTTGGGTTTCTGCTGCCTGAGGTATTCACTGAGCACGCTGTCAGTTGGGGCCATCTTTATGATGTATTCGTGGATGTTTCTTGTCTCATCCTGGACTGTGGTGCTGACACTCACCAGTCCCGGCCCCTTCCTTCCGCTTAGCGTACAGCCTCAGGGTGCTGGACTTGGGGTGAAACCCTCCATGCATGGTAAGGAGGTTTCTTGTCTTTATGTCAGTGGCTTCTATCTCCTCCTTTGGCCAGCCTATTACCCCAGCAGGGTACCTGATCACGGGCAGGGCGTGAGGTGTTGATGGCCCGGATCTTGTTCTTACCGTTCAGCTGACTCCTCAGGACTTGCCTGACCCTCTGCAGGTACTTGGTGGTTGCAGCTTTCCTAGCGGCCTCTTCATGGTTCCCATTAACATGGGATCCCCAGGTACTTGTAACTGTCCTCTATGTCTGCAATGTTGCCTTCTGGTAGTTCAATCCCCTCAGTTCTGACTACCTTCCCTCTCTTTGTTACCATCCGACTACACTTCTCCAGTCCGAACGACATCAATTCACTGATACACACTACCAGGATATACAGCAATGACATTGGACATTGGAAAGATATATATATATATATATATATATATATACATCATACACAGATAGATACTCATTTACTTAGTTTTGCCCAACCAAAAATGCTGAGTACAGACACAGGCCTAAACACATATAAATCATCAATCTGTTATAATATATAATTGTGTTACTTGATATATATGTTGAAAATTTTTTTAACAAAAACAGTTTTAAAAAAGAAAGCACTCTACTTTTCACATGTACTTTAATATATCTGATGTTTCTATAATATGCAAAGGCTGTGTGTGTTGTTACATATTAAACAGTCGGTTACAATACATGTCGTTTACACAATCACATATGTAAACTCACCTGTATAATGTGAAGAAAACAGAACTGGACCAATGATTTGTCCAAGAAAGAGTCTGAGAAGTGGCCATCCTCTCTTAGTTTGTCAAATAGTTCAATCCAGTACTGGATACACTGGTTTCGTAAGATTAGCCAGCATCTTTCAATGCGTTGATTTCCTGTACTTGCTCCAAATATGACGTGCTCTCTTTCTGGTTCATTGTCTGTAAAGTGTAAAAATCGTTGCATGTGAGCCACATGGACGTTTTCTGTTACTAGATCTAATCTCACTCGATCAGGGCAACCACCTTGTTGAATCACGGCATCCATGAAGTAGCCAGCAATTACTCTCGGGTCATTATTTGTCTTGTAAGCGTCTAGCCATATAACACTCCTTGAAAAGCCGTCAATGCATCCACTGATTGCAATCCCAAATGGCTTCAGCTTATCGTAGCCGTTGATATGCCACACATAGTTGGGGCCTCTGTTATGATACACTCGCCTCCACAGTCATCTACGTGACCTCAAATCCACACCTTCTCCATCGAATAAACAGAGCAGAAGACGAACAGTTTCTCTGTCAGTAACAATGCCATTCATCCAACACTTCTGGTGCATCCAACGATACCCATGACACTGTCCTGAGGTTGCCAGTTGTGCTTGTATAAAAGCTGCCACCTCTCCCACCTCTGTTTTGTTCTTTCTGCACCAAAGTCGGTTGTTGTGTAAAATCCTTTCAAGTGTACGAAGGCTGATAGTAATGCCATGTGATTCAGCTAACAACGCAAGAATCTCCTCATTTGTGAAGCCACACTTAAAATACTCAGCAATTTGTGAATTCTTGTAGCTGAGGGCTTCAGCTTCCGGGTAACAAGGAAATGACGTCATTCACGTAGATTACTGATTGGCAGAGCTAACTCGAAATTTCGAGTTACTAAGTCGAAATTTTTCGAGAAAGATAACACAAAATTTCGAGTTAAGGATCTTTTTTTTTGTGGCGGAAATGGGTTTCACTGAAAACACTGCGTCCAGATGAACAGAATCAACTTTTTTTAGACAGCTACATTAGCATAACATAAACACAGTGAAGCTGGAAGATGAATGCTAACTTTTTTCCACTTGATAAAAGTTAACGTGAGGGTTCCCGATGGTTAAGGACAACTGCAATCACATGGCAGGATGCTGTAGACGCACCAAACTTCAGTCAGGAGAACAACTGAGATAATCCATCCACAATACGAGGTTAGTCATTAATATACTGCAACAACATGGGAATAGAGCAGCTGCCAGAGAATTCAACATTAATGAATCAATGGTACAGAAGTGGAGGAAGCAAGAAGAATGAGTTGAGTGAAGTCTGACTTATCTGATTTTGTTTCACTTAATGAGCCTTATAATCCAGTGCGTCTTATGTATGAAAACAGACCAGTTTATGGACAGTGCATGTAAATGCTGTTAAAAATGTTCTGTGTAGATTTCATGATGTGGATGACTGACTTATAATAAGTTACATAATTTAATGAATATATATATATATGTAGTTTGGGTTAAAATGTCTTTATTTGAAATGTACATGTGTAAAGTGTAAGAGCCAGTGTCTCGTGAGAATACCCTTAACGAGAGTACACAAGACTTTTCATGGACTGCGAGGGAGCAGATGTCTCTCATGAAGTGTGTTAACCCTGTGGGGTCCAGGGTATAATTGGCCGTTTTTGACTACTTTTGATTTTACCTCTATATTTCACCTTTAAAATGTGTTTTTCTTGCCTTGTTTGGTATCATTATTTTCAGCACAACCTCAAATATCTGAAATTTGAGTTATTTTTTCATTTTGGTATACTATATTAGCACAGTTGATCTAAATTCAGACAAAAAATTCAAAATCCGTGTAAAAAAAAGTTATATTTTTTACTGTAAAACCCACAAATATGTTTAACGAATCATTTTCAGAGCTTGAAATGCAAATAGAAATTGTACATTTCTAAAAATTATGCACAAGTTTTGCAAACAACAAAGTTATATGCTACTATTTACCTAAAAATGCAGCCAAGGCCTCAGGCGTTTTTTTATATGACCATTTAAATCTATTTACAGAACAATCAGGTGTGCTGCATCAAATAAGAAGGCACACAAATTATTTGTGCCAGTCCAAAAAATGTAGTTTGTGTTCAGTATAAGACAGAGGAGAACATCAAAGATCTAAACCCTGCAGGTCTGACAGCAGGAGGTGTATCAGTCCAGTTTCCCATGTGGGAACAGCGTTTACACTGGAATCTGCCTTTGACGGCTTTTTTTGGCGAAAATATGAAATTCAGCAGTATAACTGACACACAATACAAAACAATAACTGCACAACAAACTAACTACAGCCTCCAAACATGCTAAACGTCACTAATGTCTCACATATGAAAACTCTCTCTCTCTTTCTTTCGCTCGCCCGCTTTCCGTCGTGGGTGTCACTCCTAAAAACTTCACCTTCTCCCTAAACAACCAAATGTCACATGTTTCCATATAATTTTTTTGATTGGCTGACATGATAAACTCTAACACCAATAGGGAAGGGGTGTTTTTCTTTTTCTTTTTTCACTCGCAAGCGGAGAGTGTTTGCTAGCTGTCTGTAGAAAACGCTGTTTTTACCGTTCTTCCCACTGTAAACACCACTGTTTTGTTCAGAAAAAAAACATCGCGTGTATTTTTTATCATAACTCTGGTTTTACGTGGCCTATATTACAATTCAAAAAACTGGTATATAGTTTGAAGTCCGCACTTTCGACCCAAGTTGAAATGGAGACTCTGACTCGTTGCATCTTGTAGCTGTGTTGTCTTAAACTGGTCATGGGATTTTGATGCGCCGGCGCGTCCGGCGACCCCAGAGGGTTAAGCTAAAAGTTTACTAAAAGATAAAGCAACACAAGCAATTAAGGACCTCTTTTCAGGACAAGCAGTCAACGAGCTATTTGTCATTTGAGAAATGTGTTTGGAATTTGTGTTTGGACTTAACATGTGTACTGTAAAGTTGCTAATTGGGTTGTAATGTTCACTCGTGACCAGTTCTCACGGCGTAGTGGCGCATCGGCGTACTGGTGATGATGAAGCTGAGGAGAGAAAGCCCAAGTAATAAACGCCCGTTTCAAAGAACTGACCTGTGTCTGTGTTGCTGTGAAGAGAGCTACAGTGCGCCTTATAATCCAGTGCGCCTTATGGTCTGAAAAATATGGTACATCAAAGACACTGCAGCAGAGACCACGTGTTGGAAAGCCGCCAATTCGGCTTAATGAGTTAAAACTAACCCAACAAAATCTGCTTAAACACACGCAATTTGCCTTTTCAGATCAGTGTCTTTTTACAAGGGTTATTGAAGTCAATCGCTCTAACTCTGTGCTCTTTGCTGTTATTTATCGCCCCCCTAAATACAATAAGAATTTCATAAATGACTTTTCAGAATTTCTAGCTGGGATTATGCCCAACTACGATCATGTTCTTATTGTGGGAGATTTTAATATCCATGTCTGCTGCCCTGATAAACCTCTGGTGAAGGAGTTTTTAAGCCTCATTGACTCTTTTAATCTGGTCCAGTCTGTACCTGGTCCCACACATGAACACGGACACACACTAGGCACCATTAAAAACCAGGAAGCCCAAGGCTAAAACTGACCCTTGGTTTAATGACGCCACTCGGGCTGTGAGGAGGGAGTGTCGTAGAGCTGAACGTATCCTGATAGAGGCGCCAGCAGTCCTTTAGGATTTGAAGAGACACCTGCAGTTTGTCCCTCTTCCATCAAAGGACCCAAGATCCAGTCAAAGAGGCTAAAAGAAAATATTTCTCTAAGATCATTTCCTCCAACAGTCACAATCCACGTGTGTTATTTAAATCTATTGACTCAGTCTTAAATGCTCCACAAAGTGGCTGTTTGGAGGCCTCTCATAAACTGTCTAATGATTTTATGTGTTTTTTCATTGAGAAGGTTGCAACCACGCGGGCTCTCATTTCGTCCCCTGAGTCTGACCCCTCTGTCTTGATCCCTTGCTCTGCTGTTTTTAACCAGTTTGAGCCTGTGACTCTTTCTTGTTTAGAGGATGTGGTCAGCCGCCTGAGGTCCTCTGGTTCCCCAAATGATCCTGTCCCACCACAGTTTTTTAAGGAGATGTTTCCTAGCATAGGCCAGGCTGTTCTTACTGTTATAAACAGCAGTTTAATATCTGGTGTAGTCCCTGCTAATTTCAAGCATGCCGTAGTACAACCCTTGCTTAAGAAACCTGCCCTGGACCACACCGTATTGGCTAACTACAGGCCTTTCTCCAAGTTGTCCTTTATGTCTAAAATCTTAGAGAAAATTGTACACTGCCAATTGATGGATTTTTTTTAAATGAGAATGGTATCCTGGAGGTCTTTCAATCAGGTTTTAAAAACTTTCATAGCACGGAGTCGGCACTCTTAAAGGTTTTTAATGATATCCTCCTTTCCTGTGATTCTGGTAATCATGTTGTTCTTGTCCTCCTTGACCTAACAGCTGCCTTTGACACTGTAGACCACAACATTTTACTGTCTCACTTGCACCATCTTGCAGGCATTTGTGGTACTGCTTTGAAATGGTTTAAGTCTTATCTTTGTGACAGAACTTTTAGTGTTAACTTTTTAGGGTATGAGTCTTCCTCTGCCACTTTTCAGTCTGGGGTCCTGCAGGGCTCAATTTTAGGGCCTCTGCTTTTTTCATTATATTTACAGCCCCTGGGAACCATCCTCAGAAGGCATGGAATATCCTTCCACTGCTATGCTGACGACTGTCAGATTTATCTGCCTCTGAAGCATAAAGATGCCTTCTCTATTAAGCCACTTCTAGCATGTCTAGAAGACATTAAATCATGTATGTCCCTAAACTTTCTAAGATGTAATTCAAGCAAAACTGAGGTGATTCTGTTTGGTCCTAGTGGACCTTGTGAACCCTCTGCTATTGATTTGTGAACCCTGGCAGAGTATTTTAAATCTGTTGTTACAAACCTGGGTTTTAAGATAGACAGTGATTTTAAATTAGACAGTCAAATTAGGGCTACTGTCAAGTCCAGTTTTTATCATTTAAGGCGCTTGGCAAAGATAAGACCTATTTTATCCAGGCCGCATCTTGAAACAGTAATCGATGCTTTTATTTCATCTCGTTTAGATTACTGTAATGTGCTGTATTGTGGAGTTAGTCAGCATCTTCTCTCTCGTCTGCAGCTGGTCCAAAATGCTGCTGCACGACTTTTAACCAGAACTCATGAAAGAGAGCACATAACTCCCGTCCAGGCTTCACTCCATTGGCTGCCTGTATATCTTAAGCTGTGTCCCAAAACGTCGGCTGCATCCTCCGGAGGCCACATTTGAAGGCCGATTACGTCACAGCCAGGCGACGAAGGCTGTCCCAATTCGTCGACTCCTTCAAATGCGGCTGACAAATGCGTCCTTCATTTCCCCGAATTTGAAGGATGGGTCGGGTGTGTCCTTTGTGGCCCACCATATCCCAGAATTCATAGCGCAGCCCAGCCAAATTTCAGCTCCCAACAATGGCGGCCGCTACTAAGTTTTAAAATCGGTCTTATTAATCTTTCTGGGTCACAAAATAAACTTTTAACATATTTTCAGGTGAGAAAGTAGCTGTGTAAATTACACATATCTGCTTGGTTTATCAAGACATCGTATATTTGCAAAAGTGTGCCGATGTTTTTGGAGACGTCTGTTACCCACCCGCTTGATAGCAAGCCGGGGGGGTTCAATGGTCACCCAGCCGGCGAGAGCAGCGGACTCGGCTTCATCGTTTTCAGACCCCGCTCTTTCGCCAGTCAGGTTAAACATGATATATAAGTCACTCGGATAACATAAAAATGTAATTGTTTGCCTTTTTTCGGTGTTTTATTTGTTCCGGAGTAAATCGGTTTGGCTGAGATCAAAGTTATTAGATTATTAGATTAAATAAAACTTTATTAATCCATCGGGTGGGTTCCTCCGGGATTTTCACACAGCTGAATAAACGTCAAACAGAAAACTGATTAAACAGAAGTGTGAGACAGTCGTGAATTCACGCCATTTTCCTGTTATATTTTAGATAGCAAGGAGCAGACGGCCGAGTTTATTAAACTCCACCAACACAGCGGTGATGCAAATCTGAAGGCTAGACCGTCCCATTTCACAGCCTCGCACTTCCGGCCTTCTCGGTCTTCGAAGGACCCGGCCCATGCAGACCGCGAAGGCCGGGTCCTCCGAAGGATGCAGCCGACGTTTTGGGACACAGCTTCAGAGTTCATTTTAAAATTCTCATGTTTGTTTTTAAATGTTTAAACGGTCTTGCCCCAACTTACTTCTCTGAGCTTCTGCATCCTTACACACCCCCAGGTCTGTCACTTTAATAATCATCTTATTTTTTATTTTTTAAATATTTTTTATTTATTTTATATTATTTTTTTATTTCTTATTTTTTAACATGTTCAATGTATCATTTCTGACATGTCAAGTGTACAGCAGCTGGGGGCTGATCTGAAAGTGCTATATAAATTGCTTGCTTGCTTGCTTGCTTATGCATGGTGTTAGCATAAAACAAAACGATAAATTCACACTGAAATATCACTTTATAAATGAGATAAACCTAATTAAATCCATTTCAGATAGCCTATGCAGAATGGAGCAGAAGATTAGTGTGAGTTTCTCTCCTAAGTAGACTTTAAAAAAAATATAATTGGACAGCAATTTCCACTAACAGTTCTTTGTTAACAATCTAACATCAAATGGATGGCCTCCAGCTTAAGTAATGAACATGTGATCACACAGTCAACCACAGTTATGTAAACAGCCCAGGTGCTGATAGGTGGGAGCTGGAGGAAGACCCACCTCCAACCCTAAATACAGGTTGTGATTACTGCACACACAAACAGAGAGAAAGAGAGAGAGAGAGAGAGAGGTGAAGACCATGACAAAAAACCTTCTCAAACACGAGAGTTGCTCGCACACAGCTTCACAGTTCTCTTTAAAATGACGCTCTTAATCAATATCTGTTCCACTATATTTCTAACACCGAATAGATTCAACAAGCTGAACTTATACATTTTATTTAAAAACACCTTTCAGAACACTCAAGGACACTGTACAGAGAAAAGTAGCAAAAGTAGGCATAAAAGCAGGGAATATACACAATAATGAAAAACATAATAGAAGGAACAGATTAAAAGCAGTAAAGTGGAAAGGTTATGTGGAATAAGTTATTTTGAACAGGTGAGTTTTGAGTCGAGAAAATGAGTTGATATTTCTCATATCAGGATGTAGGGAATTCCAAAGTCGAGGAGCGGAGCAACTGAAGTCCCTGCCCCCATAGTGACAAGACAAGGGGAAGATTAATGAAAACATTCTTGGCAAATGCTTTCGCTTTCGTCCCCTTTCTTCCCCTTCTCTCTTTCTTTCGGTGAGAGAAAGAGAGAAGAAGAAGATCTAAGACACCGAAATGGGATTGTGATCTGAACCAAAACACAGAGATATGGAGGGGAAAGGACATGAATACCCTTGAATGTATACAGAAGTATTTTAAAACTGATGTGATGTTTGACCAGAAGCCAATGAAGCTGCTTCGGGACAGGGTGATGTGGTGAATAGAGGGAATCCAAGTGATAATACGGGTAGCAGAGTTCTGGACACGTTGAAGCTTATTGATGGATTTTTGAGTAAGACCGAAAAAAGTGAATTACAGTAATCGATCCGTAACAAGGCTATGAACAAGAATGGCAGTGGCATGTGGGGTGAGAAAGGGACAGAGACGGTTAATGTTACCCAGCTGAAAATATGCAGAGCGAGTGACATTATTGATGGGAGAGTTAAAGGATAGAGTACTGTCAAGGATGACACCCAAACTTTTCACAGAAGAAGAAATGGAGACTGGCATTTTATTGATAGTAATAGAGAAACTATTAGTTAGTGATTAGTTATGATGAGAAAATAGAGAAAACAATTATATGATCCATATGAGAAAACACTTTGGCAACAGCAGGAAGGAAAAACTCCCTTTTAACAGGAAGAAACCTCTGTTAGAACCAGGTTAAGGGAGCAGTGTGCGTGACTGGTTGACAGGGGAAAAAGACAGGACAAATATACACTGTGGAAGAGAGCTACAGCTTATGATACCAAGTGTTAAGCTAATTACTAGAAAATTTCATTTCTAATTGTGGAGAAGTCTGATTTGTGTACGTATGAGTCAGAATCAAAGCAGGCCTTTGGAATTGTAACACGCAAGTATACATTTTATGGGGTAAACATTTTGGTGTCATTAAAGATGTGTAAAGCCTTACTGGACTAATTTGCACTGTATTAACAGAATGCTAGCACTTTCTTTGCAAAGCTTTACTACCCTTCCTGTCGTGTTCAGATCAAATCTGACCGATTTACAAATTAAAGAAACTCATAAATATTGTGTTTTACATCTTATGATGTAAAACAACCTAATGACATCCTCCACACTATGCACTTGAACATATAAAAGTGATGAGCACATCTTTCGTTGAATTTTGAGTGTTTTAATCAACTTTGTTACATCTGTGGTGTTCCCAGTCAAAAGTGACCACCATAGAAAATGGATGGGAATCCACCCCCTACCCCACTCCTTTGGCCTCTGACCCACTGAATGACCCATTGACCAAACCTAAACCACACTCTGCTAATACTGATTTTGTTCACAAGTGAAGAGACAGTCTTTCACCACACTGACCTGCACAGCAGGAGCTGACTGACAATGGAAACGTTAACTTTCCACAACTATTTAGCAAAAGCAAAATAGAATAATGGACCCGCAAGTCAGTTCAATACCTGACTTCACCCTGTTCAAAATGTATGACACCAAAAGAATTAAAGGTTGAAACATGAGCATGCTGCCTCAGTAACACAAACGTTATACCAGGCCGACACTAGGTGTGAATATCTTGTGACAACTAATTTGTACATAAGGTGTAGTTTTGCCATGCACGATAGTCATGCACTATGTGAATACATAAAAAAGTCCACTTTGAAAACACTTCAGCCAAGGTTAAACCAATTAAGAAATTCAGTCTGACAGGCAGGTTGACACATGCTGCCTAATATTGCTTCCAGGTGACACCATGGAGATACTCAGTAATAAGAAAACAATGACATCCAACAGCCCCACTTACACCCTCAACACATCCTGTTTTTGTACTCATTTCTGTGATGTGTTCATGGTGAGGATCTCAAAGTTGGGTTTGCGGTTCATAAGTACCTCTCTAGTGCTACCGAGGAGGAGTGAGCATAAACAGACTATCTCTTCTTATGTAGCAGGTAATTTTAGGTGCATAAATTCAATCAGCTAAACAAATATTGCCAAACATAAAGAGTTTTTTTCTTCTAAGCAGTTTGTAACACATTATGCTTCGGTAGCTAAATGTACAGTTGCTGTATTTCCATGGAAAGGACAGAGAAAAAACACTTTCCAGAGATTTATAAAAATGAAAGAATGACGAAACACAAGAGAAAAAGAACATGTAAAGAAAATGTATAAACTAGAAATTATACTTGCTTGTGTTATGGATCGTGGCTCAAGAGTTGGGAGTTCGCCTTATAATCGGAAGGTTGCCGGTTTGAGCCCCGGCTCCGACAGTCTTGGTCGTTGTGTCCTTGGGCAAGACACTCCAGAGGGCCCGGTGGCGCCAGTGTCCAGCAGCCTCGCCTCTGTCAGTGTGCCCCAGGGTAGCTGTGGCTACAATGTAGCTTGCCATCACCAGTGTGTGAATGGGTGGATGACTGAATGTGTAAAGCGCTTTGGGGTCCTTAGGGACTAGTAAAGCGCTATACAAATACAGGCCATTGAATTAATTTGAGGTTTTTTTACTGGATATTGAATCTATACACGATCCATTACAGGGTGAATATTTATGAAAAGTCTCGCCAAACTGAAGTAATAATTTTGTGTCATTGAAAAAGTTGCATGAAAAATAGTATAGTTTAGTGTTGGCCAGTGGTTCTCAAACTTTTCACAATGGGTACCACCTCATAAAATATATGGCTCTTGAAGTACCACCCTTATGACCTACATTAAAGTACAGTAGTGTAGGCCTGTTTAAAACCACATACAGTTTACAAGAGACAATTTTCTTTCTTACATGAATGTTATTTATTTTAACTGTCATAAACAGGATGTGACAAGTGATAATAATAACAGCTGTGCTGCATTAAAACATTCACAGCAGGTGTGATATCCAGTCTTTAAGTGATGACGTGTGAACAAACTACTCTGTGTTTAATAAGGCTGTTGTGTTTTAAACATGTTTTAATGTTTTGTGTCTTGTTCTATTTAATCTGAACAAGCCCCTAAAAACAGTCAGTGATCACTGTCGGCCTCTCTTGGTTTTTATTACCACTATTCATTTTAAAGCTCAGTTTTTAAACCCTTCCGATGTAACTACAGCCCAGCCCATGCAGCAGTATATTAATGACTAACCTCGTATTGTGGATGGATTATCTCAGTTGTTCTCCTGACTGAAGTTTGGTCCGTTTACAGCATCCTGCCATGCGATTGCATTTGTCCCTAACCATCGGGAACCCTCACGTTAACTTTTATCGACTGGAAAAAAGTTAGTTAGCGATCACGTAGCACATCATTACATACCAGCTAGCCCAACTTCAGTGACCTTACAAACGTCACTGCTGTTTAGTTTTCTGTCGTCGTTCAGTGGGTCATTCATGTGGTTGTTCAGTCAGTGTGTGTGTGTGTGTGTGTGTGTGTGTGTGTGTGTGTGTGGTGGGGGGAGGGGATTCCCATTCATTTCCTATGGCGGTCAATTTTGACTAAGAACACCACATATGTAACAACAGGTGCTCATCACTTTTACATGTTCAAGTGCAGAGTGTGGAGGATATCATAAGGCCTTGAGGCAGTAAGATGTAAAACACAATATTTGTGAGTGTTTCAAGTTGTAAATCGGTCCATTTTGACACAAACACGACAGGAAGGGTAGTAATGCTTTGCAAAGAAAGTGCTAGCATTCTGTTAATACAGCGAAAATTATTCCAGTAAGGCTTTACACATCTTTAATGACTACAGGGAGCCCACAATTTGAGAACCACTGGTGTACAATAGTTGTAGCCAAAGTCTGCCAATAGTCCAACATATTGTGAGAAAAGATCAGGCAGTGGCGACCTTGAATCAGTATGAATGAACTTGAGACTGCAATAGTGTCCCTCTTGTGTCATTCTTTCTCTCAGTATGGATTTGCAGATAGGGGATCAAATGACTACTTTTGATAAATTATGCTTTGTACCAGAAATTCTGGGAATCCACCTGACTCTAGAGAGGGAAGGACCACTCATTTCTCTCCTGATACCAGTGGCCTATTTTAGGATGACATTGTATGTATCCTATTTTTACTGAAGGTGAAAATAATGTGTATGAGTAAGGCCTTTACAGCCCTCAGATGAAACTCAGCTGAACATCTATGGGAGACATTTGAGCTTTCAGTGAAGAATGGAAAGAAGGTCAGCTGAAATGGGTGCATGTCCCATTCAACTTTAGCTGGAAAAATATCTAAGAAAATAGATGGAGTGATGGTTAGGAAGGATCACTCTGCAGAGATTAAATTTTTATTGATTAAAAGAAACCATACAAATCTATTTTGAAATAAAAGACACATAAAGACAACAGGCCATTCAAAAGTCAAGGTATGATATTTGCTACATGTGATGACAAATACAATGATTTTCTGTTCCCCTCCAGCAAAAAAACAGGTGGCTGCCATCTGTTATCGTTCAGATTAACTAAGAGGTTACAATTACATTTATCCTTAATAAAGGATATTGAACCGATTCTGTGGCTGCTAATGGGCACATTTTCTCCAGCTTGAAATGTGCAAACTAGGATAAATATCATTAAATGATACAAGCAATGAGACAGAAACCAAACTGGCCACTAATGGGGAGCTTGAGGTATATTTATAAAAATATAATATTATTAGCAATAAGGCATGTAGTACCGCAATAATTAGAAATTGTACCATTGTTGTGTGCGTGTGCAGAAACACTGAAGCATGTGGAAATTACGCAAAACATAGTATAAAATATTGTAATTTGAATAGAAGATTAAGGAAAGTTTCCTTGAAGATTTAGAAAAGTAAGTAAGTAAGATGTATTTATAGGACTTATTACCGATAAAAATCACAAAGTGCTTCACAATAAAACCAGAAATATAAATAAAACAAAACAATGAGAAAATTAATTAAAAACTTGTTTGTATAGAAATGTCTTAAGCTGCTTTTTGAAAGAGTCAGTGGAGTCTGCACGGCGTAAAGACAATGGAAGAGAATACCACAGCTTTGGTGCGTGAAAAGCCCAACAGTGACCTCTGACCTGAAGACCTAAGAGCAGGGAAGAATCATGAGGTTTCAACATGTCAGAGACAAAATCCAACCACGATGCTAGATGTACAATCCACACTTACTATTTTGAGGAATTACATCAAATCAATAGCTGACATTCTTTTAATAAAGAATGCAGTAATGCATATACTCTTATATATTGTACATATATTTATTACTTTCAGATTTAGCCATTCCTATATTTTGCTTGTTTTACGTTATTGTATTTTTGCACAACTCTGTTGCTTGTGAAGCTCACACACAAGAATTTCACTCGCATGTACTGTACCAGTGTACCTGCACATGTGACGTGACAATAAAAGCGATTTGATTTGATTTGATTTAAAGTAAGACTTTAAAATCATTAACTGAAAAAGATTAAACTAATGGATAATATCATGGGTCAATGAAACCCTGTGTCTTTAAGAGGTCAGTTCACCCCCCTCTTTACTTCAGTACCGCACAGGTTTTCTACTATTGCACAATACAACTTAATGAAATGTCAAATACTGAAGAACAAAATGTTGAGATCACAATATGAGCTGTTCACATCTTCTTTTTGAGGATACTGAAGACAGATGAGTGAGCTACAGTACTGTGCAAAAGTCTTGAGCTACCCTCATTTCTTTATATTTTGCTTCTAAGGAGCTAAACTTTCTTGTAACATTTTAAACTGGTCATGATCAGCAGTTCTCTAAGATTTCTAAAGGTCTTTCAAAGTTTTACTTTAATCAATGCCTACTTTACAGTCTAGTCAGTCAGTGTCAACAGGTCGTATGGATTGAGAAATCCAAAAAAAGCGTATCTGGGTAGAAAACTGTTAGTCATGGTCTGGGCCTCAACACTATCTTAATGGAAAATGGAATAAAGGCAGGCAGCCCCCCCCCACACTTAAGAAGCTATTCCTGAAAACTACTTACAGACATTATAAGAAATCTTGCCTTTGAGAGTTCAGCCTATGTAGAAGAATAAAGTTGGTTATGTGAAATATTTAAAGTTCCTTAGAATTGTACAGACTGTTGTATATACTGCAGATACTGTATTTCCATGTATTTTTACATGTTTTAATACATTGCTGAACCTATTACCCATTTTCCTAATAAGATATAAAGAAATGAGGGGCAGCTCAAGCCTTTTGCATAGTATTGTAAATGTGGTGAGGATGCAGCTGAACTGGAACGTTCCTCATTTCAACATAGGTGGAGTTTTCGCAATCTTTGCTGCTGTTCTGAAACAAAAAAACACAAAAGTGACACATTACCTACCTTTTCAAGTAATTACTTTAGTAACATTAAGTGCAGAGGAGATGCAGACATTTCTGTTTTCAATTTGCCTCATTCTTTTGATAGCTTTATTCTTTTTAATTTATTTAATAATAATACTGCTGTTAAAACTGGGTGTTCAGGCACTGCACAAAGGCAGGACTGTTTTTATGGATTTCTTTCAGTATCTTATTAACTGTTTGCTAACTCACTGTCTACAAATTGTGAAACTACTCCAGAACAATGGTCTTCAATGTAAAATAGAATAACTTTCTACAGTACATAACATTAAAAGTTTCCAAGAATCAGGAGAAATCTTTATGCTCGAGGGACAAAGGATCAAAGTCACAGTCCTCCGGTCGGCATCGTCGAGTGGAAAACTCTTCTGTGGTCAGATGAAGCAAAATTTGCAAACATGGACAGTGATTCTTTGGGATCAGAGAAAACAGGGAGAAAAAGGCTGATGTCTGCCAAATTATTCAAGAAGTAGAGTGAAAATCAGTGGCACCGTGTTTTTGGTTCACATTGGCATCAAGATATAGAGAGGAAGTCAGGAAAGAGGTGGAATAGTGAGTGTATACAGCCAACTGTAAAACACAGCGTGATGGTTTGGGGCCACATTTCACTCAGTGGTGTTGGGACACTTGTCAAAATTGATGGAATTTATGTAACAAAGAAAAGCAGTAAGAATTTGAAAGTCTTTTAACTCTAAAGAACACCTTATAGACTGATTTCACATTAGTTCTGTCACAAGGGCTGCAGACTATTGCTTAGCAGGCATTTTACAATCTCATAGCAGAAAAGGATGCATTAATGCTGCATTCGGTTTTGGGGACGTCCTGCTTTTGTGCATTTTATATTTACAGTCAGCTTATTAGGAAACATTATGAATTTAACTTGTGTGTGTCTAACTGTAACAACTTAGAATGTCTGATGTCAATAAAAATCTTTTCTGAGATTCTGTGTGGGTCAGTGCGCATACAGCTTTTACTTTGATGTTTCATTTCAAAGGACTCTTGAGGTTGACACAGAACATCCGCTGTGTGTTGTTATGATCTGAACAATTATTTTATGGCTTTGTATCGTCTGTTGTGAATGTTAAAAAAAAACAGAATTTCAAAGCAGCTTATAAACAGCTTATACTGAGTTGGAAACAAAAATCTTTTTAAATTTTAATTGGAAAAACAAACAAATCTGATTTCAGACTAAGAAAGTGTCAAAATAACAACGATCAAAAGAAGCTCCCCAAGCCCTCAACAACAATGAAAGCTGTAGTCATCTCATAGACCTTATATACAAGTGAGTCCAGTGCGGAAGCAGTTTAAACCTGAATTCTTTATCATTTAGAAAATGAACTACGGCTATGTAAAAATCTCTGCCAAAACATCTCCCTCCATCTATTACCTGGCTGACCAGTGCATCATAAAAGCTGTTTTCAGCTGCTTTGTGGACCTTTAAACGTTGTGTCCGGGCAAGATGATAACAAACATCAGATAAAAAACACACTAAGACATATAAAGACATATATCGTAAATTATAGCATCAGAAAAATAGTAATTCTGACAGATAGTCACCATAAGCCTCATGTAGAAGGAGGTGATGATACAGCTGTACACGAACATCAGGGCCAGCAAACCAATCAAAATCCACATGAGCTGATGGGACTGAGGAAGAGGAGGTGAAGGGGGAGGAGTACACTGTGGTGTTGTTCCCAGTTGACCTAATAAAAACAGTGGTTACTTCCTGTTTGTACTTCAGTGGTTTGACTGACGTCACTAAACACAACTACATGAACAGCAGCCAATTTCATGTTCAGAAACATGCATTATTAGGTTTTGTTGTAAAGACTGTTTTACACGTTTAGCAACACAGAGTATCCAGTCAGCTTCATCAGTAGCGTGGGTGTAGTTTGATCTGACCAGCAATGCAAGGAAGTCAAACTTTGATTTAGATACTGTTAAAAACTGATTACTGCAGTTTCCCCTCAGATTCTGTCTGCTTAAACCACTGAAACGATACAGACTAAAATCTCTGAGGTGAAAGTGATCTAACCTTTAAATCTTTGCCTGCACAGAAATTATTATTATTTTTTTTTTTTTAATTTTAAGAGTCAACAACAGGTTTCAAAGCCTTGCAGTATTTCTGTGATAGTTTCTTTACAAAGTGGTAACTGTAAGGAGCAATCTCTTGGACAATTAACCCTATGAGGTCTAATTTGTCATCAGCGATAACACTCATCACACCTTAACCATGTGGTAACCTGAAATAGTTTTTAATGCATATCAGACAGAGCTACATTTTGCCCTGATTGCCAGGACAATGGTTGAACAAAAAAAGAAAAAAAGTTTAACAAATTATTATTATTTTTTTTAAGTGTTACAGTGATTGCGATTACACAGGCACTGCAGACCATCTACTAATGAGAATGTTAATGGTTCAACCCTAGCTACTGCAGTCTGTATGCCAAATATCCTCAGGTAAGACATTTACCCCAAGATGCATCAAAGTGTGCAAATGCTTGTGTGAAATAGTGAATGAGGCATGCTGTATAATCACTTTGAGTGCTCAGAGCAGAAAAAGAACCCGTCCATTTACCATTTTCATCATTCTGATTGAAGATTCTGGGTGGCAGAGACTGAGTGTTGATACAGTGCTAACAGTCTTAACAGAGTATACCTGCATATCCTTCTAAGACACAGCAATACATTTTTGTCCTGTGTGAGGGACTTAAATGTGAGACGTCTACATCAAGCACTACCTATGCAATCTATGAGTCCTACTGCACAGTAAAGAGGATATCCTGGGCTTTTTATCGCAAAATTTGTGCGGCTTGGGCTAAAAGACCACATGGACTTTGTAACTTGGACACAAGGGAGGTGGAGTGACAATGTCTTTGCTGACATTATGATTCTGTTGCTAAAAATCAAGTCTCAAGTCTTAACTTTGATTTAGTAAGATTGTGGGTTTGTATTTGCAACTTTAATAACACATAGTTCCTAATTTTATCACTTCCAAACCAAAACTTTTAGTCTGTACCTTTGTAGTGCACAGCAGGACTTACTGTGCTTATACTTTTTGCCGCGTTTCCTGTCTTATTTTGATAGTCTATGTGCATTATGTTTATTTGTCCCTGCTGTGTTCACAGCTGTCTTCCCTGATCACCCTTGTGCGTATGTTGTCCAGGACTTGCTTTGTCTTGCCAAAATGTCAAGTCACTCTTCCCGTGTGGTTCCCAGGCCTAGCAGCCTGCCAAAAAGTTATTTGTTAAAATGATTTAGTGTTCGGACATGTTTCCTTCATCTTACTGTTTTAATATTTGTGAAAATTTGTGAAAGAAAGTTTTCCAGAAATTCAGCTAAAAAGGAAACAATATCATTACATGATAAGTGTTTCATGTTTTTTTAATGATGGCCAATACGTACAGAGAGACCACAACCAGTGAGCAATTAGGCTGAAACCTAACTTTCCCCTTCCCTGTAACAAAAACTAACCAGCAGATGAGTATGCAGTGAAGTGCAAAACACAGCTCTGATAAACAGAACACAAACTGTCTGCAGAGCTAAACTGTGACTTGTTCCAAACTGAAAACTGCTCTTTGGAGGGAGACTGTAATCTCACTGTGTGTGATACATAAATTCAACTATTCTAACAGCATCTGACAGAATCACAGTATTTGATGCTCTAAAATGTGGACGTTCTGTTGCATCATTTGTCATTTCAGTCTTTCACTTCTGCACACAAAAAATAAATAAATAAATAAAATGCAATTTCTGTTTTTATCACTTTCTGTATATACATACCTTGTAGCTGCAGTTTAATTAATTTGTTCGCTGCAATTAGCATGGTTTTGTCTGTCCCATCCGTCTTTGTTGCTGAACACTCACATTCATACTTTGAGGTCCAATCCTCTGGCCCAACATTGAGTAAGATGAAAATGTACTTGGGTGGAGTGTCTTTAAGTACGATAATGTTATGACAGGCTTGAGATTCAGTCTGGCAGAGCACCTCCTTTCTGAAAGGAAACAAAGAAATATTAGACATGCAGCTAGCATGACCCAGTCTAACTATTTTAATTGAAATAATGTTAAAATTGCAGCAGGCAGAATTCTTGAAAATGGGAAATGAAAACCTGCAGATTTTTGAACATAGAACTACTACCATACAAACACAGACTTCATACAGACACCTTTTTGTCATACAAACATTTGATCAAAAACATAAAGAGAACTTCAGTCAGCAAACATGAGTTCATACAAGTAGTACGAGAATTTCTCAACATTCTGCAGTGAAAGAGCAGGAGAAAAGGTCATTTTTGTCATCTTAAAAACAACACAATTTCACTAAAACCAAGTGACATGCTTCGACATACTTCTCTGGTAAAACTTTGTTGAGTCGAACATCTACAATTTTCCAGGTGTTTGCTGTAAAGTTACAGCTGATGAAAACCGTATCTGGGTTATTAGTCATATTCGGTGGCTGGATCACCTCAAAACCTGGTAAAAGGAAATCCAGAAACAAGGTTAAAAATTAAAACTTTCTGTTTTCTTCTTTCTGTCATTAGAGTCCATGTGGACAGACATCTATGGGTAAATGTTTTTATTTACTGTATCTTTCAATAACATAACACACTGACCATGAGAAATGCAAGTCCATATTTGTGTTCTACTGTGGCCATTTTTTTTAACTCACTGAAACAGCAGTTCTTATTAATCACTAAAGTTTAAGAATTAATTACTAAAATTAAACTGTTACAGTTTAGAAAGTGAAACTGAAAGTCTTACCATGGCTTGGGTGGAATAAGGAGCTCAAATAATAATAAATAAAGAAGCTTTTGAAGCTGGAAAGTATCATCGTCTTCTCCCCGTTGTAAAAAAACTAAACTGATTCTCACCAGATTCTCCTTTTGTACAGAGACTGCATTAGAAACTGTCATTTGAATCTTTTGGTTTCTGTGGGCTGTGCTCTTTCCTGTAGTCGTCAGATAACAGACACTCATTTTTTCCTTTTTGTTCACAGCCAGAAGAGTTCACATCACAATGTTTCCGGGACTACAGGAAATATTTTGCGTTTCTTACCATCTGTTTACATTATTTGGAGTTACAACTTTACTGGTGCTTTATGTACAGCTTTGGAAAAAGACTGAAAAGACTTTGTGCTTTTTCACTCATCACTCTAAAATCCTAAGCCATTTAGATCTTAGCAACCACTTTATTACAAATACTACATAAACACTAAGTCAAGCACCTTTTATCAGCCTCAGTTCTTACTGTCATGAGTTTCCAAATATATATTTCAATGATTGCTTGCACCGGGCCAACATACACTTACCTAACACTATGACTACTGAAAGGTGAAATGAATGACACTGATCATCAAGAAAAACTGCAGAAATGCAGTTCTTGTGGGTTGTTTCTGGTCTGCAGTGGTTACTATCAATCAAAAGTGATTCAATGAAGGAACAGTGGTGCACCAGTGACAGGGAACTATGGGAAGAAGGCAAACCAGCTGAGGCCGTGTGCAGTTTTGGGCAATGTTCTACTACCTTGGGTCCTGTGCATGTTACTTTGACACATCCCACTTACCTTAGCTCTGTTGCAGTACACCCCTTAAATGAAAACACACCCATGAATATCCTTTATTGGAAATGGCATTCCCTGATGACTGTGGCCTCCTTCATCAGGATAATGCACCCTGCCACTCAGAAATTTAACAGTGTTTCCTGAAAACCCTCTGCTGTCTGATCATTTCCTGATAACATTTACATTTACAATAATTGATTACACAGCAGTGGAGAGTAGACTTTATCACAGTAGATGTCTTTCTGAAAGTGCTGTAACTAAGTTTAAGAATATAATCCACCCACTGTTATCATCTTCAATGCCCTGTACCAACATAGAGCAGAGCAGCTATCTGAATGCTACTCCAACAGAGGTCGATTATCTTGTTAATAATTTTACCTCCTCACTACGTGCGACTCTGGATACTGTAGCTCCAGTGAAAACTAAGGCCTCAAATCCGAAGTACCTGACTCCGTGGTATAATTCTCAAACACGTAGCCTAAAGCAGATAACTCGTAAGCTGGAGAGGAAATGGCGTGTCACAAATTTAGAGGATCATCATTTAGCCTGGAGAAATAGTTTGCTGCTTTATAAGAAAGCCCTCCGCAAAGCCAGAACATCTTACTATTCGTCACTGATTGAAGAAAATAAGAACAACCCCAGGTTTCTCTTCAGCACTGTAGCCAGGCTGACAAACAGTCAGAGCACTGTTGAGCCAACCATCCCTTTAACGTTAACTAGTAATGACTTCATGAACTTCTTCACAAATAAAATTCTTATCATTAGAGAAAAAATTACCAATAATCATCCCACAGATGTAATATTATCTACAGCTACTCTTAGTACCATTGATGTTAAGTTAGACTCTTTTTCTCCAATTGATCTTTCTGAGTTAACTTCAATAATTACTTCCTCCAAACCATCAACGTGTCTTTTAGACCCCATTCCTACAAAACTGTTGTTTTTTGCTGAGCAGGCAGTCGGAAATGCTGTAACTGTTGGGTAGAAAACTACACGAACACCATATGGAATATGACAGGTGTGGTTGAACTGCACAAAGTCTATGAAGTTTCTCTTCTCTTCTGGCAGGAGAGGAATGTGGCCTTGTCCTGTGAGCCACCGTAAGGCTGTCCTTACGTCCTTCTTCACCTTTTCAAAGACATAGCAGTCATTTAGATAAAATATTGGATATTATTTAACTGTAACTGCACAAAGAGAATTTAGAAATATAATTATTGACAAGAATGAACAAGCACTGATTGTGTAATCTACAACTGTGACCAAACGTTTGGAGAATGACAAGTGCTGGGGGGTTTTCACAAAGTTTGCTGTTTCAGTGATAGTCGTATATAATATCACTTCAAACAGAGGTGATCCAGTAATGCTATTCACTTTAGCTAAAGTTATTAGGTTAGCTAAAGAGTTGGGATGCTGTGTGAGACATAAAAAAAAAACCTAAAATACAATGGTTTGCTTTTTAGGTAACAGCTACAATAAGCATAACAGATAATAACAAGATGAATGACTTCTGAATGCTTAATCTGTACCCCGCTTCAGCTCAAGATGCCGTAGGTCCATTCAGTAACACTATGCAGGTACAATATAGTTCTGTTAATCGGCATTCGATTACTTTCATGAATGACCCGGCTGTATGACCCCAAAAACTGAATTGTACAACTGAAATTGAATGGTGCGAAGTGAAACTGAAAGCATTCAATAGCTAAAATTAAAGAAGGAGAGAATACAGTTTCAAATTAATTAATTTTCAAAATATAAAATTCTGTTTCAATTTAGAGATGATCATTTTCAAACCAATACATTGGATTTCAAATTATGCTAATTCAAATTGAGTTTTAGAAGCTTTTATTCAAGTTGAGCAATTCAAATTCAAATGTAACTTATTCAAATTCAGTTTCTGATGGCACAAAGTTCTGCCCATAGTTAGCCTTCTTAGACTGTGAGATTTCCATCAGTAATGGGGGACATCTAAAAGCTGACATGTACCGCAAACTGGGTGTCATCAGGACGCTACAACCAGTGTTGGGTAAGTTACTTTAAATTGGTAACTTAGTTACATGACTAGTTACTTCCATCAAAAGTAACTCAGTTACTTCAAGTTACTCGTTACTTTCAAAGTAACTAGTTACTAGGGAAAGTAACTTTGGTTTTACTCAGAATTCTCTTGTTAATGTGTTGCTTCCGTAACTGGATACCCAGCCAGACTGCCAGTGTTCTAGCTTGCTTACTTGCCACAAGTGCACTGTGCCACCTACCAATAGAAAGGAAAAAATAATGTGCATACTTCCACGAGAGAAATCCCACGCCTGGACCATCGTCGACTGCCGCCATGATTCTAGCCACGTCTCAGCGTCATGTGCGCTTTTACATCCAACACAAAACTGCAGTCGTGGTGCTTTTGATTGTACTCAGAACTCAGAAATTCTGCCTTCTGAATAGGAAGATGTAGGTAACACCAGACTGCAGATGAGCTGCATACAGAGCTGGACTGGGACAAAAAATCGACCCGGGCATTTTGACTAGAGACCGGCCCACCATTATAGGAAAAATCATAAAGCCTCTGAATGAAAACAAACACTGTTGTGACAGTGATGTACACTGTTCTGATGGTATATATGTATCAATCTATCAATCGTTTGTTGTAAGACTCAGATAATTATTTATTAAAAGCTAGACATTTTAAATGAGAATAAGAATGAAAAGTATTTCTTTGTGCCCCCCTTTCCCTGTTAATGCCCTACCTGGCCCCCTGGCATCACTTTGCTAGATCCGCCCCTGCACAGTTACCAGTTGTCAGCTACATAGAAAAGGATCCTGGTGTTATTTGTCTCTCAGAAACAGTTCATAACTTCAACTCATCCATGTCACCTAAAAGGTAAACCTGTTTCTACATCACCTGTTCAGCTCTGATGATGCAGTAAGGACATCTCCTGGTTTCATCTGCATGTTTCCCTCTTACCACATATCCAAACCAATATCATGACCAGCAGCTTTTACAGCTGTGGCTCCAGCAAACATCAGCTGATACTAGAAATTAATATTAAATAAATTCTAACAACAGCTGATCAAGCTTAAACGTGCTACTCTTGTTTAACGTGACATCCGCTGGTTTCCTCTTTCTGGCGCAAAGTGGGCGATAAATAAACAAGAGAGAAAAGCCGATCAGCTGATCATTCATCAGTTTCATGATTGAAGTAGAAACAGGAGAGGGAGGGGGACAGAATGAGAGAAGAAGAGGCAGCTGACAGCGTAAACACAGAATAACTCCAGCTTTGTGTCTTTTTCATTGTAGCTGAAGTCCGGGACAAACTGTTCCTTTTCACCTCAGTACGAAACGCGTAATGTTTTCTCTGAATACGAGACGATTCCATTTTTTAGGGCACGGTTGGCAACTCTAATAATTAATCTTATGAACAAAATAAAGTTCAACATCAGTAACATAGCACCCACACAGCTGTATAGAAACTCTGTCATGCTAGCTAGCACGCAGTACGAAAAAGTCAGCATAACGAAAATAAACTCCACCTTAACTTGGTTTACATCTCACCCAGATAGACTGCAGGTCATAACTTCTTACCTGAAGTTCCGTTCACCTGACACTCGGATGGGCGGCCGCTTCGGGTCTCTCCTCTTGCCTCCGCTTTCTCTCATCCACCTGCTGGCCTCCACCACTTGCTAATGTTACTGAATCTGTGGAAGCTCCGCGATAGCCACCACACGAAGTAACGAATAACGAGCCTATCTAAATCCCAGTAACGAGTAACGCGTTCCTGATTTTGGCATAATAACTAGTTACCGTGCTCGTTACCACAATAATAACGTAGTTACTGTAACGCGTTACTTAATAACGCGTTAGTCCCAACACTGGCTACAACACAGAGCGAACACCATCCCCACAGACACAGCGGCCAGGGAGGCAGAAGAACAGCACATCAAGAAGGCCCTGAGTAAATGTGGTTATCCCAGCTGGACTTTTGTCAAAGCTGGAAAGGCACCTAAAGAAAGCTCCAGCCGATCCAGGAGAGAAGGACAACCGCTGCCTAAGCGAAAACCTGTAGTGATCCCGTATGTGTCAGGAGTATCGGAGCAGTTGAGACGCATTTTTTCTAAACACCGGGTCTCTGTGGCTTTTAAACCCCAAAACACGCTGCACCAAAAATTGGTCCACCCCAAGGATCGGGTCCCCCGACAAAAACAGAATAACATAGTGTACGCTGTTAAGTGCCAGGAGGATTGCCAGCATTTATACATCGGGGAAACCAAACAACCTCTGGCGAAGAGGATGGCACAACACAGAAGAGCAACCTCATCAGGCCAGGACTCTGGATGATGGATGGATGACTGGATGATGACGAAACATTTCTCCCACTGAAATCGTCCAGATGAACAGAATCAACTTTTGGGCAGTGACACTGATGTTACCAAATTTTTACCTAGGAAGGAATTATACCTGCCATGTGCAGCTATAACAAATCTGAACAGAAATGAAACACTGTGGACGACTGATCCACTACAATTTGCATACAGGCCTTGTAGGGGCGTTGATGATGCTGTGATCACTTTAATAAATTTCTTGAAAAAATGGCTGTTTTCAGTGTTCATTAACCCTCCGAGCTCAAACACTGCTGAAATTTCTCGTGGATAAAAAACTGTCAGGGTCCGTCTGTCTTCCCTTCTCTCTTGTCCCTCTTACCTTCTCCAAGGCTGTGTCCACATTCAGGGGCTGCATCCTTCGAAGGACCCAGCCTACCCAGTCTATGGCTGTGTCCCAATTCAGGGTCTGCACGCTTGAAGTACGCACACTACACGTACTATGTACGGTGCGTACTACAAGTCACGGAAGTGCGGAAGTGAGAGGCTTGTGAAATGGGACGGTCTAGCCTTCGTCGCTGTTCAGGTTGCCTAGCAACCATGACACCAACCGCAAGAAATGTTTCATACAGCTTTGTGTGACAGAAATGAAGGAGAAAATGTTTTGTTGTTCATTCATTTTGTCATGACATCACTTTGATTAGTTGAGACCACGGGACTGTAAAACATGATAGTTGGGCTTCATTTCTGTACTGAACAGTCATTTCAAGATTAGTTAGTAAATAATAATTAGCTAATGTTATTCATGTCACGGTTTGCGGGTGCAAGCCGTGTGGGAATTAATTAGGACCAGGCAGCGGCAGCTCAAGTGCAGGTGAGAATTTATTAACAGCGATACCAATAAACAGAAATGGCGGGTGACACTAACAGGTAAACCTAAACTGGGAAAAACTAACAAAGCAAACCAGAACGAAGATGCAGGGAGGTCCGGGGAAATCACACATGGAGAGACGCAGGGAGATCGAGGGAAACAACACAGACGAACCAGCAACGAGGACGAGTGAACACACACAATAAATACACACCAGTAATCAGGGGATGGGAAACAGGAGGGAACACACCTGGGAGACATAACAGCTGACGAGGTGGGGGAACGTAAACAGGACACACTGACATAAGACACAGACCATCACAATAAAACAGGAACTACACATACAAGGACACACACGGGCCGAACAGAGAAAACACTAAACAGAAGAACAGAACAAAAATCACACTAAATAGAAAAACACAAAACGCTGGGTCAAACGGACCCAGGATCATGACAGTACCCCCCCGGCAAGGTCTGGCCCCAGACAGCCCAACACAAGAAAAAAAAACAGCCAGAAAAACAGAAAACCAACCCGACCAGGGCGGGCGGCGGGGGCCCAGGAAGGAGGGCTCGAAGCAAACAAAAACAAAAGCACGAGAAAGTCAAAAAAACCAAAAACAAAACACGAGTCCAAAACCAAAAGAAAAGAAACACACCAGAGCATAGGAAAACAGAACACCTCAGGGGGCCGAATATATAAGAGCATTACACAGGCTGATGTTTGGATAAGAGGCTCTAACAAGAGAAACATGACATCCTTATAAAATACTGACAAACTTTATAAATGTACAACTTTTCACTGCTCTTATTTAAACTAGCTGCATACTTTTCCCACTGAAACCAGCACAATCCCAAAATTTCTAGATCAATTGAAGCATTTTCAAAGTTGTCCGTGGTTCCCTTTATTCTCTTAAATGTTTCCACGAGTCACTCAACTACAGAGAAAAGCTGTCTATTCTCCTCCTGTTCTCCTCTCCATCTCTTCTTCTCCTCCTCTTCCTCACACATTGCAGCCATTCCCCAACTCTCTGTGACTGGTATTCACAGCCATCAATGATCTTTGGTCAAAAACCATCTGAGAAATTGCTACAATATTAGAAGTGGCTAAATCTACAGTTTGGTCCATTCTGAGAAAGAAAGAAAGAAAGAAAGAAAGACAGAAAGAAAGAAAAAGAAAGAAAGAAAGAAAGAAAGAAAGATTTGATTTTTAACAACACATTTATTACCAATAAATAAAAATCAAGACATCACAAGGTTTGTCACAAAGGGAAAAAAACAAAAAACAAAACTGTCAAAAGAATATAGGGCTGAAGTACAAATGGCCATCTATAACAGAACACACCACATTCCTAAAACACCACTGAGAAGGAAAATCTGTTAAATTATTCATCGAGTAAAACTGAAACTCTGCTTGAACTCTATATTTAACCAGCAAAATGAAAGATTTTTTTTCTTTTTTTTTCTTTCTCTTTTTAAGTGCCCTTTCTCGCTGTCCCTCTTCCCTTCTGTTTTTCTTTTCCTTCATCTTTCTTTCTCCCTTTCCTATCCCTCAGTCATGTCTGTCCCGTCTGTAACAACTGAAAATAAAATAAAATAAATAATAACAACAAAGGTCGATCAAATGGACCAAAACGGCAAGGCCGTGATGATCCATTTGGCAAAGTAAATCCATTGGGTATCCTTGTTGGTCTTCAGACAACAATTCTGACGGCTAAAGAACCAAATGGGACAGGCAAAAAAAAAAAAGGAAAACAGCAAAATGAAAGTAGTATCAACCCTTTTCTTTGAAAAATTATCAATCTTATCCTTTCTACTTTTATATATAGAAAATTTCGCTTGGCCCACCACAAAATTTAGCAGCTTCCATTTTGAAGCCTCTTTTTTTGGATAGCCAGCACCAAAGAGAAATGCCAATGGAGACCAACCCACTCCACATTTTTCAAAGACATACTCCAACATAACAAACAGTGGTTCAAGGCGTTTACATTCAAGAAACATGTGAAAAACGGTTTCCTGACAAAATGGACACAATTCACTTGCATCTTTTTTAATTTTGGACACAAAACTATTAGCAGCAATGGCCCCGTGCAAAATCCTCCATTGTAGATCACTTGACCTCTTATTCAAAGGGGGTTTATAAAAGGCCTGCCATTTAGGTTTTTTCCCATCCTCAACTTTCAACTTTTCTCTCCATACAGTATCTGTTCTTCCACTCAATTGCCTTTTATTTAACCTTTTTAAAGAAAGGCAAACTTGCAGCTCCACAAGTATAATTATAGCATAACATAGACTATATCGGTATAAACAATATTGTCACATCTCATATCTCATATAAAAATATATCGATATATTTAAAAACTCGATATATTGCCCAGTCCTACTCATGATGCGACTTGATTTCAAACCAACTAAAGATGCTGCTGCTTCTGTCTTCTGAAGGTCTGGTCCAGCCACCTCCACAGTTTGTCCTAGTTTGAGAACCTTTGTCTCAAGCAGTCTTTTTGCAAAAGCAAGTCCTCTTCCATCATGTGCATCCAGCCGGGCCCCAAACAGCAATGGTTCCTCTAGAAGCCAAAACAATGAAGACGTAGGTTCCAGTCTTTTCCATGTGAAAATGGTCCAAGCTTTGAAAAGCCCTTTATAAAACATTGGCGTGTCATAAGAACATATCAAATTACAGTTTAATAAAAACATTGAAGCATCCAAGCCCAACTCTCCTATTCTTCTTAAAATAACACTAGTTACTGGTTTCCAGAAAACATCTTTTTCCCTTCCCATCAAGTATTTCTGAATAAACTGCAATCTGAAAGCAGCAGTTCTGCTCTCCAGGTGACCCAGCCCTTGTCCACCTTCCTCTTTGGGCAAAACAAGCACAGCCTGGGGTATCCAGTGTCGGTTATCCCCAAAAAAATTGGTCAACAAAGATTGAAGTTTACACAATAAGCCAGGGGGTGGCTCCAGACAAGCTAATCGATGCAAGAATACAGAAGCAACTAAGTTGTTTATAATCAGCACCCTCCCTCTATATGACGTCTGGGGTAATAACCATCTCACCGTCCCTAATTTCCCCTTAACTGTCCCCAACAGCTTTTCCCAGTTCTTGTTTACCGTATCATCTTCCCCAAGTACACACCCAAATACTTCAAACCACCTCTTTTCCACTTCAAACCACCAGGAAGTTACAGGAATCCAGCACGCCAATCTCCTACTGCAAGAGCCTCACTCTTAGCCCACTTTACTCGTGCAGCTGAAAATCTGCAGAAGTTTTCAACAATCATTTCTAACTTATTGACATCTTTTGGACATCTAACAAAAACAATAATATCATCAGCATATGCAGATAGGTTAAAAGACATGTTAAAACCTGCTAAAATCATCCCAGCAATAGAATACCTAACCTTATTTAACACTGGTTCAATAGACAGAGCATATAACATACCAGACAGCGAACAACCTTGCCTGATAACTCTGGTTACTTTAAAAGGTTTACACAAACAACCATTTATTTTCAGTAGACTTTCAATGCCCTTGTACAACACCATAATCTTGGCATATAAGTCATTGCCGAGACCAAACCTTTCCAAAACACTCCAGAGGTAACAGTGCTCAACTCTGTCAAAAGTCTTTTCGTGGTCCAGAGAAATCAGACCAATATCACATCCCAATGAACAGGAGTCTTCCAAAATATCTCTGACTAGTGACACATTATTGACGATAGACCTGCTTGGCCTAGACCTTTGATGATTAATTTCAGTCCTTGTTAGAGACTCCCCCAGCTCCTTGGTGAAATCCTCAGAAATTCTGGGGAGACCGCTGCAGAAGGCACTAAAAGTCTCTTCATCCTCCAGGTACTCAGAACGATAAAGCTCTGAGTAAAAATCTGCTGCTCTCTGCCTGATGTCACCATCCGCTGTCAAAGATCCCCAGCAGATGATTTCAAACCATGTATGAACTTGCTCTGTCCTTTCTTTTTTTTCAGCAAAAAGAAAAACTTCATATGAGCATCCATCAACGAAAGGTTTTGAAATCTGTGCCCCCTGTGCTCTAGAGCCCAGCAACTCAGCCAACAAAGCTTTGTTAGAATTGAGGTTCTCAAAACAACCTAGAATAACTGTGGAATTTCCAGACACCTGCAGCTCCACTATTTCAGTCTTTAGATCTCTCATATATTTGGCTAAGTCCGAAGAGACATTGAAAGTGTACTAAGTGTACCACCACTGCCTTAAACACAGAAAATCATCTTTCCTAGATTTAAGCACTCTCCAGAAAAACTAAACGCTGTCTTGAAATTTGCATCTAGTAACGAAGCAGTGTTAAGATGCCAGTAAGCAGACTTATGTTTAAGATTTGCAATAAAAGCATTACAAGAAATCAGAGCATGATCAGAGAAAGAAACGGGATGTATGTTGCACTCTTTAAAAATTCCAAAATGATGTCTAACACAGTATATCCTGTCTAATATAGCTGCAGTCAAAAAAGTTTCTCTACACCTAGCCTACATAAATGGTCTTTTTTCACTGTTCATTTCCCTCCAAACATCAATTACAGACTGTGCTTCTGTCAAACGCTTTAGAAATGTCTCTGAGGGCACATGGGGTTCTAAATGATTTCTGTCCAACTCATCATTTTCTGTACAGTTAAAGTCTCCGGCCAAAAAAAGAAACTCTTCTGGATCGCACTTGCATAAGACATCCTCAAGCTTTTGTAAAAACAGAACTCTCTCTGGCCCCGTATTTGGAGCATACACATTCACAAACGTAATCGTGGAACACTCATACTTTGCCTTCACCACCATCAGCCTGCCCTTTACCACCTCCTGAAAATCATAGGACTCTGGTAGAAAGTCTTTTGAAAAAAGCAGCGCCACTCCACCACTGGCTCTATTTAAATGACTCAAAATCACTTCTCCCTCCCAGTCCCTCTTCCAGTCTGTCTCATTTAAACAATCGCTGTGTGTTTCTTGGACCATTAATACATGCATGTGCTTTAATTTCATTAATTCATACACACTGACTCTCTTCCTCATATCTCTGGCTCCATTCAGGTTTAAAGTAGAAACTCTGAAGTTACTGAAGTTACTGTCTGAAGACAGTAACTTCATGACTGTAATATGTTTTTACCTTGTAAAGCACTTTGTGACATATGTCTGTGAAAGGTGCTATATAAATAAACTTTACTTACTTACTTACTTACTTACTCATCACCAAAGATACAAGGATAAACAAAGATAGAAAACACAAAACCTTAGATGCCATCGTACTCCTCATCATTATTAAATTCCTGCTTAAGTTTTGCAACTATCTTTCTCAGTCTGTAGACTTCTTTGTCCGTGTAATCACCCTTTCCTTTATTGCTCAACTGTGATCTCACATGCAACAGAAGCCACTTCTTGTCTGGAAAAAAAATCCTCTATTTTCACATTTTTTTTTTTTTTTTTTTTTTTTTTTTTTTTTTTTTCACATTTTTCAAATTCTTTGTGACGCTGAGAAAGTGTTTAACATTTTGCACCCCGTAACCTTTCTTCTGCTGTCTAACAGAGGCTCTATAGGTTGAAATGGCCAGATATCTTCAGTCCAGCCTTCCTCTTCGCGTTCATCCTCTTCTTCCATATCACTATCAGATTCTACCCGATTCTGTCCTGAGCTTCCCAACGCCATTTTATCTGTAACATCATTCTCAATTTGAGAGCTAGCTACACTCCCTGATTTTGTCTTTTGGGGCTTTAAAGGACTCCTCTAACAACATCTGACTACCTTCTGTGTCCTCAGGATCATTTGCAGTTGTTCTCCTTTCTTGAGTCTTCACTGAGCTCTCCTTCACCACACCTGTGTTATTCTCCTGATTATCCTGTGTATCTATCACTGTTTGACTTCACGTGTGGACAATTTGCTTTACATTCTCTTCTTCTGTAGTCTGCTTTTCCTGCAATTAAGTTGCTTTCCAACCAAGTTTCCCACCACTTTGCTTCCCTGTTTCGTTTAATTCATTGCTCACTGAATCTCTGGCTTCTGCTGTTCTCTGCTTCTTTTCTCCTCCTTCCACCCGAGTTTGTTCTAAATTATTTGAAGGGACATATTTTCCAGGACACGCTCGAACTAAATGGCCAACCTTGCCACACCGAAAATGCACCAACATGCCCAAAGTCCCATATAAGTTATAGTCAAAATCATCCACTCACACATTAAACACTAAATTTAGGTCTTCATCCTTTTTATTTAGGATCATAAGAACCTGTCGCCTGTGTGAGACAACGTGCTTTAACAGCGGTGATTTGCAGCCCGATGACAGTTTTCTAATCAGAGAAATCATTTTTCCATGCCGAGACAACTCTCTCACCAGTAATTCATCACTGATAAATGGAGGAATATTTGCAATCCTGACTTTTTTCGCTGGTGTGCTTAGAGGACAAACCGAAAAAAAATGTCATTCATGACAATACCCTTCTCAATCACTTTATTTGTCTTCTCCACACTGTCAACAAAAATCACCACTGCGCTGTTCATCCGAGCAGCAGATTTAATGCTGCTATGACCCGGAATTTCACCCACTGATAGACTACACTCCTCTACAGAGCAAGGACAGGTATGATCTTAAAACCATGTTGTCTCGTAAGGTTAGCAAGGTCCATTTTGGCGATACACACGCCAACTGGCAAAAAAGCCAGTTTTACGCAATCAGCAAAATCACTACCGCTTAATATAATTCCATGCACGGTATAAAAAATCTAAACTATAATATCAGAAAAAAGACATAACAGACAGAAAAGTAAAGTTGGAAACAAGTCCTTAATCTCAGTCAGTCAGACTCACCACACGCTCCAACACTCCCAGCATGTAACGCAGAAAGAAAGAAAGACCTTTAACAAACGGATTTATTCAAATCACAATTCAATAATACAAACAAACGCTCACAAAGTCAAAGGAAACATCACAAAAATACCACCCAAAAACCACACAAACTTAGATCCATGTGTAGTTATCAAAACAAATACACTGAATAATAATATTACTCTAAAAATGCCAAAATAGTGCACCATCCTCCCTCAATGAACATAAAACATTTCGAATACACAACAAATCTGTAAACATCTGTCAAAGCAGTCTATTCTCCTCATGCCGTCCATCAAAAGCTGGTGCAGCTGAAAGTACTGGGAATACGTACTCATATCCATTATGCCACTGGTCAGCAAGATCGCAGTTTTCAGCAAATACTTTCAGTGACACAGGTAAGAACTCCCAGACCCTCTTCCAGGATCCTCTTTAAGATTCTGGTGGACTTGATGTTAGTAAGGTCGCATATCCTTTCTATCGATAGTCTTGCGAGGTGACCCAGTTTCACAATCCCAGCTTGAATGAACTTGATCCTTATTGTAGGTGAAGACAGCAAACAACCCCGTACAAGAAAGTCATTGTGAAACAATGGTTCCTCAAAAAGCCACAGGCCAGGTCTAGGGTCAGGGTCACGGAAAATCTTCACCAGTTTCCAAGCATCCAACACTGAACGATAAAAAGGTGTTAAACCCGTCATCTCAGGCTCTGCTGTTTTAAGCAAAAACAGATGCTTATCCAGTCCAGGATATCCAGCTTTCTGGAGAAGCAGCCAGAAAAAATCCACAATGAGACGCCGAACATCTTTAACCAGCCCAGCAGGTGGAACCAACACCACAAGCTTGTGCCACAGGGACGCGGCAACCAGATTATTGGCAATCAGAGCCCTACCCCTATATGACAGCAGGGGTAGCAACTATGAGCTGGGGTAGCAACCATGCCCATTTAGACAACTTGGACTCAACTTTTTCCTGTACGCCCTCCCAGTTCTTTTTCTGAAATTGTTCGTTACCTATAAAAAGTCCCAGTGTCTTAATACCGTTCCTTCCCCAGCACAAATTTCCTGGCAGGGTTGGACTGTTCTCTACCCACCATTTACCCACCAATAAGGCCTCACTTTTGTCCCAGTTAACTTTGGCCGAAGAAGCCTTTTCATACATATTTAACCTCTCACTCAGTTCATTCACATCATGTTGATTACTAATAAAGATATTAAGATCATCAGCATAAGCAGAAACAACTACCGAAGAACTGTGACCCATTCCCAGTAGGGTAAGACCTTTTAATTTTGCTCTCAATCCAAATAAAAGAGGTTCAATTGCTAAACCATATAGCTGACCTGAAATGGGACAACCCTGCCTAATACCTCTATGAACTGATACAGGGTTACTCATCCTACCTGCCACCTTCACTACACAACTAGCATTGGCGTAAAGTAATGTCACCCAAGAAAAAGAAACATTTCCCACACCAAATGCTTGCAAGGTCGAAAAAAGAAAAGTATGATCTACACAATCAAAAGAAAGAAAGCAAGCACTGGTGAACTCAGCAATGCAAAAAGACCTGGATGTCCATGAAAGACATCTGTCAAAGGTGTGCTGTGTGGCAGGCGGCGGCACAACTCAAACACAGGACTCAAACATAAAGGCGGGTAAACTGAAAGAGGCAGCTTCATTGTTGTATAAACCCAACACTAAACAGAAGGGAAACCAAACCCAAAACCAAAAAATGAAAACAAGGAACTAAGAGACTGAGAAATAAGGAGCTAGAAGAAAACTAGGAGTAGCGAGGGAAACGGGAAGCACACACAGCAATGTGGATGAAGCGACAACAAGCAGAGGAAGACAGAGGACTTAAATACACCAAAGATTATTAGAGGATGGAAAACAGGAGGGAACACAGCTTGAGGTAAACAGACTAACAGGATGGGAGGAAGCAAAACTAAGATAAAGCCTAAGAAACATAGAAACACTTAGGGCTGGGTATTGTTGCTGATTTCTAGAATCAATCTGATTCCGATTCACAAGCGAGTGACGTCAGACTTAAAGACCGAATAAGCAAGCGACTAATGCAGAAAACAGAGATTTTTAGATGTGAAACCTCTCAAAGTATACTGAGAGAGAAAGGCAGAGAGCAGTGCATGAAGTGTCATTTTATCGTGGTGGAAGCAAAACACCAAAAGTAAGAGAGAATTCATGACAATGTTTATGTGAAGTGAAATGTGAAGCGTAGTTTGGATCTTCTTTTGCTGCTGCTTCAGTCAATTTTGACTGGAAAGAGACAAAACCTGCAGCTTCAGAATCTAGCGCAAAAAAAGACGTAAACACAAAGCGCGGACCCACCGCATCAGAATCATTGAAACCCTTTATCACCGTTCCTCTTCCCCGCTGTTTTTTTTCCCTCCCTCTCTTTCTTTCTCCCTTTCCCTTCCCCCAGTCATGTCTGTCCTATATGTAACAACTGAAAATAAAATAAAATAAACAATAAAAACAAAGGTCAATGGACCAATACGGCAAGGCCGGGATAGCCCATTTGATAAAGTAAATCCGTTGGGCATCTTTCTTGGCCTCTAGACAATACTTCTGATGGCAAAAGATCCAAACGGGACAGGCAAAAAAAAAAAAAAAATTAAAAGAAGAATCAGTGAAATATCGGCTTTCAGCCCCGACAGCGTGTCTGTGTACGTGCCGTCGGCTGAGAAAGCAGACATCTCACTGATTCTGATGCGTCGGGTCGACACTTTGTGTTTACGCCTTTGTGCAGAATCTGTATACCAGCTCTCATTTACGTTTTTAGCTGTTTGGTGGCTGTTGAAATTTTGTGAGGCTAACCTGGGATTCTGCCGTTTCGGGCAAAATAGATTTATATGTAAAAATCGATTCGGGATTTTGATGAATCAATATTACATTATTCAAGCTAGTATCTATTTTTATTGGAAAATCAATCATCAAAACTCACCTCTAGAAACAGTGGACCATGACAACAACTGTTGATAGATGATCCCAGAATCATTTCCACAACAGCCAACCAAGTGTACAAGACGCTCCAGGAGGTAGACATATCCAATTCTATCATAAAGAGATGACTGCATGAAAGTAAATACAGAGTTTATTAAAGCAAAGAAGTGGAATTTTCTTGAATGGCCAAGGCAGTCACATGTCTGTCAGAGGGTACTGTCGCTGTCCCTCTGTCTTCCCTGCTGTCTCTCTCCCTCCTCCCTTCTCCTAGTGTTTGTTTTGTTTGTCTCTGCGTTCCTGCGCAGGACTCATCGCGGGTCCAAACCCCTGATTGAGCACATCTGCTATGAAGCACAACCTGTTCTTGATCACCTTGTTGTAAAAGCCGCTACTTAAGGTATTGGCTGAGGATCAGTGTTTGCTGGATCGTTAAACTGAAACAGTTCTCAATAACACTGGCTTAATCGTGTGTTTTTGCTCTACTTTCACCGTTGTGGATATTGGCCCTCTGTTTCCCTGGGCACAGGTTTTCAGAATTCCTCCCCTGGTGTGGTGAGGCTGACTCTGAGTGTGAGAGTGAGACACTTTGAACCCCTTCCCCCAGAGCACCTTTTCACATTTGTGATTGTTGGAAAGATTTTTGGTACTGTTAATAAATGTACTGATCTTCTGAGTCTGTGTCCGAGTCCACCTGGCCATTAGACGTGACAAGAACAACTTTTTAAAGTCAATTTCCAAAGCCAGCATATAAGTTCTATAATCTGGATGGCATAGTTATCAAAAATCATAGAAAAGTGCTTCGCTGTAAAAACAAAAAGAGACTGCTTCACAACTTTAAACAGAGGCTGAATTTGCTTTTTCATTTTATCTCGAAGAAAAACTGACCTCAGATACACCAGAAACCAGTACTGTAGGAGATTTGTAACCCTGATTTTGTCTGTGTGTTATAATCATCTTGCTCATGCAGACAAAAATTTTACAGACACACAAACTGTCAACAACAGGATGTGGATTAACACTGCTGAGAATAATTATTCATATCACAGTACTCAGTTTCTTTCAAAGAAAAATACTTTTTGCTGATAAAGATCATGGACACATGCACACAACTGTAGCACAGACAGCAGTGATCAGTTGCACGCTGTTTAGCAAACCATTTGTTTAACTTACACCACACTGACCAGTGGGGAGGTTTTTCTTATCAGCCCACTGTTACTGCTTTTACAGGTAAGGCAAAAGAACACAATGTTTTTCTATTTTTAACTCAAAAATGTGACACTGACAATGACCTGTGCCACATAAAAATGTACAAGGTGGAGGCTGAAAGTTCATGGGGTAAGTAATTACAAACACTGAACTGGAATAAAGGTTGATGACCAGTTGGAACAACACTTTACATGACCATCATCACAGACACCAAAATTAACAGTTGTGTTTTTAGCAATGATTTATGACAAATTCCAATTCTTTTGATTCTCATAAATATTATGTTCATTTCACGATCCCCTTGCAAATCTGATATTACATTGCCTTTTTGCATTTCTTTTTGTCTTTTTGCAAAAACTCCCCATATAGTAGCAGGATTTCTGGTATCAGATGAGATTTCCAGTAGAAAGAACCTGTTGATAAAAAAGCTCAGACTTGTTGGAGCCAGCAAAAAAGTTTAGTAACCAGTGTTGGGCAAGTTACTTTGAAATAGTAATTCAATTATAGTTACTAGTTACTTCTTCAAAAAAGTAACTGAGTTAGTAACTGAGTTACAATATTCTAAAAGTAATTAATTACTTGGAAAAGTAACTATTACGTTACTTAAAAAAAAAACAAAGAACGTTTAACCCTCTGGCGTCCAGGGTATAATTGGCCATTTTTTTACTACTCTTGATTTTCTCTCCACATTTTACCTTTAAAAACTATTTACTTTGCCTTGTTTGGTATCATCCTTTTTAGCGCAACCTCACGTGCCTGAATTTACAGTTATGTTCTCATTTTGTCATACTGTATAACCAGAATTGATCTAAAATCAGACAAAAAACATAAAATCAGAGTAGAAAAAGTTATATTTTTACTGTAACAACCATAAACATGTTTAATGAATCATATTTCATAACTTCAAATGCAAATATTAATTGTCAATTTTAAAATCCTATGCACAAGTTTTGCAAACAACAAAGTTATTTGCATCCATTTACCTTTTACCCTTTTTTTAAATAACCATTTCAAACTATTTAAAGAACAATCAGCTGTTCTGCATTCAGTAAGATGCCACATAAATTATTTGTGCCACTCCAAAAAAATCATTTCTGTCCACTATAAAGGAGAACATCACAGCCTGATACCTGCAGGCCTGACAGCAGCAGGTGTATCACCTCCGTTTCTACCTGGAGACAGCAGTCGCCTCATTGTTCTGACACACAACACAAAACTATCCACAACACTACACACTAACTACACAAGACAACACATTAACCACACACTCCAAACACGCTAAACATCACAAATCTCACATCTCAAAACTCGCTCTCTCTCTTTTTCTGCTCTCTCTCTTTTTCTGCTCTCTCTCTCTCTCTCTCTCTCTCTCTTTCTCTCTCTCCCTCTCTCTTTCTCTCTCTCCCTCTCTCTTTCTCTCTCTCTCTTTCTCTCGCCGTCACTCCTAAAACTTTTTTTTGTTTTGTTTTATTGCTCATAAGCAGAGAGTGCTTGCTAGCGCTAACATGAGGAAAAAACTGATGAAAAAACGCAGCGTATATATTGTTTATCATGACTCTGGTTTTACGTGGCCTATCAACACAATTTAAAAACTGGCACCTTGTTGCTTTGTCTTTAAGTGGTCATGTGATTGACTTACCACGACTACTTTATTCTTCCTCAGTCAAACAGCAGCACTCATGCGATTGTTTTGCCTCCTTAGCTCCAGGTGTTGTGCTAGACAGCGATCGTGATTACCATCCGCGGGAGCGCGCAGCTGCTTAAAGCTGTAGCGTCCAGATTACTTACAGCTACTTCCGTGCAACTGATATAACATGCGGTAAGCTGAACACAGCTTCAACCGTCTGTTTGTTGAAAAATAGTAACGGACCGCGTTTCCTTGTTAGTAACTGTAACGCCGTTGTAACGATAGGAATAGTAATTAGTTAGATTACTCGTTACTGAAAAAAGTAACGCCGTTAGTAACGCCGTTACTTGTAACGCCGTTATTCCCATCACTGTTAGTAACTCAGTAATTACATGTGTGCTGAGCAGGAAAGCAGCTCAAACTAAACCATGTTGGTTTCCGTCTTTGTCAGCCAGGAACAGAAATAAGATTGTGCTGTGGTCAGTGGAGGAAGTTGTGTTTCTGCTGAGGCTGCTGAAGGGCAGAATGAAATGCATGAATCTCTGGAGCCTACTCGCCCTGTGTCAACAATTCGCACAGATGGTGTCAGTACCACGAGTTCTGTTTTTTGCTAACATGTCTGCCATGGCTTATAGACGCATGTGGTCATCGGTGTGCCATGGTGAAAATAATTGTTCTGTTATTATTATTCTGTAATAGTTCTGTTATACTGTTACATGATTATAACTACTGCATATTTTAAATGTTTTATATTCAGTTGTATGTCCTGTGTCATATTCTGTAAATGATCTTTTTGGAATGGCTGTCCTGTGAGAACCACTTATCTGGAGAACAGGCAGGTGTTCATGAGCTCAAAGATGCAGGCATAAATCCTGATATTTCAGAAAATGCTATTTTGAAAATGCTGCTGAACCTGCGCCTGCTCGATTTGCGTGTTTTAATAGACCGGATGTGGTCAAAGCTGTTGCCCTCTCTGTCAAGGTCAGAGTTATTAATGACTTCTTTAAATTCCATCTTCACTATATCACACATGTTGACCATGGTGGAGAGGAGACTTATTTGTTGCAATGCTAAATCAATGAAGCTCATTTACTTGCTAATGCTTGCTGTATTTTTATATGAACGGCAAGTCGTTACTGATCTCAGAGCCTTTAAAAGGTGAGCCTGTGGCAGCTCGCCTCACACAGTAGTCTTCCATGAGCTTAAAGTCAAAGACCAGAGGTTTATCCATAAGACACATCTGCAAATCACCAGTAAAAAGCTCCTGGCCTCTCAACATACCCACTTCTAGACAGTGTTGAGGGGAGACAAACCCTACCACTCTATTTTCCCAAACCTCAACAGCTTCTTTCCAGTGCATACCTAACCAGTGATCTACTGTATAAACAGTTGTGGTCAGTAACTTACTTACATGCATCGAAGGCATGAATGCTGTGATACTCTGGGGCTTTTAATGACTAATGGAATGATTGTCACATTTACATTTTAAATAACCTTAAATTGGGAATGATTTTGGAATTCCTCATTCACACAAGGTAAACATACAGTTTAAAATACAAACACTTACTCAAATGATCTAGGTGGTGCTAAAGGATCTGTGATGCTTTTCTTTACTTGGAGCACCTTGGCCTGTGTGTATACTTTTAACATAGGTTATATCCTGCTCTGGAATGAGTGTACTGCAATCAGAAGTTCGAGTCTGCCAGAACAAATGAGTAATTATATTTTTAGGCATGTAAATACAAATACAGTGAAGGGCTAATGTTTCATTTGCTGAACACTGGTGTTGCATCTAGCTGACGGCATGGAGATACTTTCTCTCTAATAATAAAATAACAAGTAATTTTGCAGGATGTTTCACAAAAAACACAATTCAGCAACTCATCAACAACTCATCAACAACTCAACACAACGTCACAGAAAAAAGGTTATAATTGGTGATCTTTGTTTACGTCCACCTCTCCTCAGCACTTCTAGCTAGATGCTAAAACACTGTGAACCTGAGGTGGCAGCTGCACATGAATATGTCAGAGTGAAGAGAAGTTAATCCAGTGTGATCCATAAATAAGTATATCTGTCACCAGAAGCAGCAGTTGGTTTCAGCCGACAAAAAACTGGCTGACCCACTTTAACCCTGAGCCTGGTTAGTAACTGCAGTCGTCTGGTTTATGGCCGAGTGTATAAGGATCTAAAGACATACCCACGAGACTCGGTGTGTTAACATGCTAATGCATTTGTGGTATAAAAACTATTCTATGGACTTCTGTTATTTTTTTCTGGGGGCATTTCAGGTTTCTTATTATTTTAGTTCCTTAAACGAAGGCGGTGATGATAATTGTTTTTCACATTGTAACATTGTTTGAGCCTTAAAACACTCAGTGAGAAAACCACTGAGTCAGGAACCTGAAAGTCACATTAGCAGCAGAAGTAGGGCAGTTCTTATCAGTTGATAAACCAAGTTACATGAGTTGCATCTCAAGTTGATTGAGTGATTTACCATCATGTTAAATAGGTTGCTGATTATTGAAATGGTTATTATTACCTGGGGCAATTCAAGCACTTCAGTAGGAACTTTACAAAAAGTAATTTTAAAGATTAAAAAAATCATTTCAAAGTAATTCCGACCCTTAAATATGACCATCTCTGCCAGCCAGATACAGCTCTTTGTAATGCGGTACCTTCTGGATTTGTTTTGTTTTTTCAGTTTTCCAGTCAGTCATTCTATCACTGTTATTCAGAAACTGTTTGACAGCAGTCATCAAAGTAGGATTAACCATGAATAACAGCTTTGGTGACAGTGGGGTGGAAAAACTCCCTTGTAACAGGAAGAAACCTCCAGGCAGTTATCTGCTGTGGCTGATTGGGGTGAGGGGAGGATCAGAAGCTGCTGAAGAGAACCAGAGATTAATAATAACTAATGATTAAATGCAGAGTGGTGTATAAACACATAGTGAGCTAAAAAGGTCAGTGAAGAAGAAGAAGCACTCGCCAGCAGCATTGACCTATTGTAGCATAAGAGAGGATTCAGGGTCACCTGATCCAGCCCAAATACATGTTTTATCAAAAGATTCCAGTTTTAATAAAGCTCTCGTTTTCATGTGCTCTATAAATTACCTATAGGCTTCTCTTGAAGAAGCTGAAGGCTTCTGCTTTTAAATACCCTTGGATGTTATAAAAGGGTGATATGGTACTACAAGGTCATTAAGATAAGATGGGGCCTGATTATTTAAGACCTTGTATGTGAGGAGCAGGATTTTGAATTCTGGATTTAACAGGAAGCCAATGAAGGGAAGCCAAAACAGGAGAAATCTGCTCTCTCTTTCTAGTCCCTGTCAGGACTCTTGCTGCAGCATTTTGGATCAGCTGAAGGCTTTTCAGGGAGTTTTAGTACTTCCTGATAATAATGAATAATATTATGGACTATAATGAATAGTCCAGCCTGGAAGTAATAAATGCATGAACTAGTTTTTCAGCGTCACTCTGAGACAGGATATTTCTAATTTTATGCAGACTGAACAAATTTAAGAAAACACACATTTGTTTGATAAATGCATTAAAGGACATCTGATCTATGTTGTATGGCATTCAATGCAATAGTAAGTCTGCATCCTCATTGACAGGCAAACCCTGAAAAACTCCATTAAAGCAGATTTTTCTTCAGACTAGTACAACAGCCTTATACGTGTGTAGTGGTGAATAACCTGTTCTCTAAAACCCTCAACTGCAAGTTGAAAAAGAGCATTATTCTATTATTTTTCTCAAAGCGCTAATTAGCAGATGGTCCTGGTAGACAAGTCTGTAGCCTACACAGGGTTAAATCCAGATCTGCTGCAGGTACTTTTTCATGGTATGATACTAATCTGTACTATCAACAAAAACAAACAGAGGAACGGTGCATGTCTCTGTGGTTTATGTCGCACAGACATGTGCACAAGACTTCCAGTAGCAACTTTTCAGCAAGTGTCAGTGGCTCTAAACTGTGAACGAACTGCAGCAAAATCTTTTCTCATCATATAAAGCTCTACTAGCACCATCTACAGTCCAAAGCACTGTATTACATGCTACCCTATCACACTCTGTAATGACAAAAAATGCTTTCTGATTTAACCATTGTGGCAACAAGTTATGTAATGAGGTGCTCAAATAAAGGTTCTGGGCTTGTTGTAGCTTCAGCAGAAAATAAATATGCTTTGCACATTTCATTTGATGTTGAGACAAAACTGAGAGAGTGTCCTTTATTTCAAAAAGTTTCATTTTCATTGTTGTTGTTGTTGTCCTTTTGGCTGCTCTGTTCAGCTGTGACCATGACAGGCCACCCAAGGATTTTAAGACCATATTTAAGGGAAAAAAACAGCAAACTTTTTACTTACTTTATACATGCAGTTTTTATGCACCAATAATTTTGAGAACCAGCAGCAGACAAACAATATTTCAGTCTTCATCCCAGTGTATAGAGGCTTGGTTCAGCTGTCAAGTGATCAGTGACGTCCGAAGCTTCAATCGGTACATTGCTGCTGCAGTATCTGATTCAGTGGTGTATACAGAAGTGACTCTTTAGTGGGATTTGTGCTGTGTTGTGGTGATTTTTGAGATCGCAAACCCATGTGGGATATACTGAGAGACATGGAGCGAGCAAGAAAGAGAGGATGTTCTGCCTATTGCTATATAAAAAACAAATAGAATAACCTTATGTATTGTTTTTATTTTAGCCCGTGATATTAAACAGAAGCTGTCATTTCAAGTTGTAGATGCAAGCTGGTCTTCACGCAAACTTTTGCTTTTGGCCACAAGATGGCACCAAAGAGGACTAACACAACACATCACTAACACAAGCTTCAGTGCTTCAGATGGCTTCATTTGGCCGTCACTACATGCTGACACTATATAAATAAAATGGAAATGAACTGAACTAAAAGAGGCAGTTTTACTGCAGTAAGAAAACACTTAAGTGATCTTAAAGGAAACCATGGCTCTGCAATGATTCAGACAATATACTGTATACACAGAAAAGGATTGGGGAGAGAGGATGTTCCTGGGGAACACTGCTGACTGATGAGACAGGGGAAGCAAAAGTGAGCACCATACACAGGGGGCAGGAGACTATCAAAATAAAACAGCACACACTGATACATGTGACCGGGACACAGGGACTGGACCACAGAGAAGGACAGGGAAAACCAGATGGAACACAGAGGGACCAGACAGACACATGGGGATCAGACTGACTACAACAGGAGACGCTGATGACAAGACCAGGAACAGACTGGACATGAAAGGGAACTAATGTAACTCAACAAGAACCAGCAACTAAACACTGAAGAAAAGAAAATTCAAGACAAACTGATACAGAAAACTATTACAGAACTAGAACAGGAAAATCTCTTCAATAAAAAAGAACAAATCATAAGACTATAATCAACTCAAAAACTGGGTCAAAGACCGAGGACCATGACATATCTGCTATTCAAGCTGCCATCTCCCTGAAACAAAGTCTGTGGTATGTGTGATCGCATATATGTGAGAATGGTGCTGCACTGCTTTGCATTAAATGGTGAGTGGGTGTCATCTGTGCTACATCCTGCACACGTTGTATTTCTTGTATCTCTGCACAGGCTTATTCCTGTTAAGCTGGACTGCATCTAGACTGGGTCTAAACCAACCTGACCCTTGTGCATGTCACATTCATTCACATGTATTACTGGGGCTTCACAGGGAAAGACGTTTGTGCTGCCAACACAAATGGAATGAAAACAAGTGCAACTTCATTTGTGCTGCTCACGACACTAAACATTCATAGCCATGCAAGCAGTTTTGCAGTGAGCTAAATGCTAATGCTAGTATGCCAGTATTGTCACTGTTGTGATTCTTCTTTCAGCTGTTCCCCTTACGTGTTGGCAAAGCAAACCATCTGCCTCCAGTTTTGCTGTTCCCTAGCATCCTCCTCCATGAGCCTCCTCTGAGGTCACCCTTTTGCCCTCCTGCCTGGCAGCTCCACATTCAACATCCTTTTTCCAGTATATCCACATCTTCCACCTGCTCCTAACTCTCACTATAGATCACAATGTCACCTGGAAATATAACAGTCCCCAGAGACTCCTGCCTATACTCATCAGTCAACCATGTCATTACCACTGCATCTTAGATGGCCCCCACCTGTCACCGCTGCTGCACATGTAAGCTGTTTTCACCTTGGATCTATCATGCCCATTTTTACCTTGTTAGCCTCTTTATTACTGTTGAATCATGACCACTGACCTTAACTGAGGCAGGTGAGGCCTGGAGTTCTTTAGATGCTATTGTGGATTCTTTTGTGAAAAGAGATGAGTGAAAAAAAAGCTCCATATATCATACATATGATACATACTAAGTCAGCTGATCAAGCCCTAACTTTAAGCTGTATCAAAAAAAAAAAAGTTTGAAGCCTAACCTTAAAAGTAAAGAAGGTGCCTGTCTCCCAAACCCAAACTGGGAGCTGGTTCCAGGGAAAAGGAGCCTGAACGCTGAAGGCTCTGCCTCCCATTCTACTTTAGGAACAACAACAGACGTCTGTGTCCAGAAGGGTCAGTAAGCAGGGCTCCAACACCTTCGATGAGCCATAGTTTATGCAGTGAGACACATGATAAATATGCTGTATGTGTCATTGTCTGTGCCATGTGGACGTCATCTTGTCAGTATTTATCTGTTGGCTTCTCTGTTATTTGACATAAGAGAAAAGAAATAGCCCATTTGTACACAACGAGACTTATTCTGATTCTAAAGGACTTTTAGAAAGTCCTGAAAACTATTAAAAAGTGTTTTCCAGTCTGAAAATGTCTCCTGTTGCAACAACACATATTCATATTTTTCAAATAACAAACGTACAATTTAAAGTCAAAAAACTTTATTTTGTGTTAATATCCAACATGAATACATGAATATTTGCTTTGCATTACAACAATAACAATAGTTGCAGTAAAACACAGCTATCATTGTACTCTTTTAATTATTCCAAGCATTGCATTTTAAGTTGCATTTAAGCTGTGCACAATACAAGTGATTTTACATCTAAACTCAATGGAAAATTAAAGCTACAGCTTTTTACCATAATTTGAGTTTACAAGAATGTAAACATTATTTTTTCACTTAAAAAGTAAAATGTTATTTTGGTGTTTTTCATCAGTCGTCAAAGAGGTGAAAATGATAATCCCCACCCCGCTCACTAGGTAGAAGCAATAATATTATTCTAACGCTTCTAAGCCAAAGAAAAATCTGCCCTGGACACGATAGCTCGACGATCAACGTTCACATATTACAGATGATGTTTTCACATGGAACTGAAGCTCCGTCCACCTTATGAAGCATGCCAGGCCACGGCCTCAACATTTCTCTCCTCCCTCGTTCACATTGGACAGTCTGAAAATGGAAAGCATGCAGATGTTTATGGAGTGAATAATTATCATTGCTTTCAGTGGATAGTATGCAGCAGAGCCTGACAGCTACATGGAAGGAAAAGATCACATGATTTGTCTGTGACACGAGAGGCTTATGGAAAGATTTGACCTTTAAAGGATAAAGATTTCTGTCAGCCTGACATATTGTGTTTCTGTTGTTGAACTTAAATAATCCTTTAAGCCACTAAGACTTCTACTGCAGTATATGCATGCATATATTCATGGTTAACAGCCCAAGAGTACTAATGGCATGAAGGTGTAGCTACTTTATGCCTTAACGGATAAACAGGCTAAAACACTGAGAAGTGGTTGGAAAGAAATAAGTGGGGCAAACTGAGGTCAAGAAAGGTTTCTGCAAGGTTGCTGTAAGGCTGTCAAAATGGAGAAAAAAAGCCCTACAAAGTGAAAGAGTTCTCTTTACAGTTGTTACAGTATCAACAAGAGAACAACTTTCTGGAAATCTTTAACAGGCAGCTGAGCTGGGACGGCACGTGGAGGATGCAGCATGCCACACTGAGTTTCCTGATCCTGTCCAGCCACAACAATTTGTACCTTCGGCTGAAATTTTAAAACATTTTAGAAACAATTTTAGAAACATCAGTTTGTTTGTGCAGAGGGCAGAATACCCCATGGAGTGCCCGAGCACACAGGAAATGATTTTCCTAAATAGCATGGTAGAAAAAGTTTCCATGTCTCTGAAACTGTTCTGGATGAGGGGCGAAACATCAGTGACAAGTGGCTCGCAGCTGATAAACGCATCGAGGTTTAAAAACACAAAACTGCTTTATGGGTTTTAACCAACCTGTGCAACTACATGGTTTAATGCCTCGTGTTTGCTCTTTCATAAGTGCAACTACAATATTCCACGTGAAAAATTAGAACCAGTTACCTTCTGTCTGCAAGGCAGTTAGCCAATTACTGATGATTTACACCACAGATTCACACTCTTAGCATCAGAAACAGTTAACTGTGTTGGAGTCAGGTTGTTCTAACACTACTAATTAGAAATAAATGCTAATCAAATTCATGATAAAGACAAAATACAATAATAATGTTCTGACCTGGAAGTAGATGATGATGATTAAGACACAAATGATTGCTATCACCAGGACAACCACCGGAACACTGACTGGTGCCGTGTTATCATCATCTTCCTCTTCTTCACCCTGGTGGTGACTTTGCCTCTGAGTTTCCTGCACGGGGCAGCTGGAGCTGTCTGTGAACAGAAAATAGGAAACGTGAGACTGAAAAAAAGATGTGCACTAAAAATTTCAGCTCTGTGGATAAACATGCCAGTGCGGTCGCCTCACCGAGGACATGAATGAGTGTGCCATTGCCAATAAGCCGCAGGTATGGTGGTGGGTAGAAGATCTGGATTTCACAGCGATACATATCTGTGTCAGTGACATTCAGTCCAGAGAGTGTCACCTCCACAGTGTCATATGTGGTCTCAGCAGTACACTGCACCTGAAATGTACAGGACATCATTGTATCTCAACACTCTGTGTACAAGTTTCACTTTTTTTATTTTGTATTTCAGTCTTATGTCTAACGTTTATGCCATTTCTAAGAGTGCAATCTTCAGTTTAATGTATTATATAATGAAGAAAAAGAATATTTATGGAGGAAAAAATATGCATTTGTAGGACGAGGTCTGGATTCTTAATGTTTGAGACCTTAAATGGTAAATGGCCTGTATTTGTATAGCACTTTACTAGTCCCTAAGGACCCCAAAGCACTTTACACTACATTCAGTCATCCACCCATTCACACACACATTCACACACTGGTGATGGCAAGCTACATTGTAGCCACAGCTGCCCTGGGGCGCACTGACAGAGGTGAGACCTTATTCACTAAAGACGTCTCATGCATGCAGTTTGCTGAGCACATGAGCCACCTTCATTTGATAACTGAGGGCAAATTAAGGGCGTAATGAAAGTGGGCTTCTTCAGTTGTGAGCCATGATATAAACATTCTTATATAATGCTTTTCCACTCTGAGGACTGAAAGCACTTTACATAACTTGCCTCATTCCCACGAGCACTGTTTTCTCTGCTTTGTAACATTCACACACTGATGGATGCATCGGAGGGCAACATGGGGTTTAGTACCTCACCCAACGATATTTGGCATGCTGACTGGAACAGAAGGAGGTGGAACCACCAACCTTCCAATTAGTAGGTGACCTGCTCTACCACCTGAATTTTTAAGCATAGCTTCCATAAAGTTTTATGTTGTGTCACTAGCAGGAAAGAACAAGTCGCAGTGGCAGATGCCTGAAGAAAACTCAACCTTAACAGGCAAAAAAAGCACAAAAAGAACAATTACCAGATCTTTTTGCTCCATACGTGTCTTTCTCTGGTCTGTGAAGTTAAGGATGGAGAAGCAGAGTTCTTGGTAGCCATGGAGGCCCTTCAGCACAGTGACTCTGGCTTCCTCAGGGTATGGGTATTTCAGGCTTTGTGGATGGATAACACACTGAATCTGTGCCACACCATTGGTGCTCACCACTCTGTAGGGCTGGGTCACTTTCGTAGCTGGCATGGGAAAAGGTATAAGTGACTATTAGTAGTAGCAATGAAGAAGCAAATACATGTCAGAAGCCACATTACTATCACCATTAAAGCTAAAACCGTTTACATATCAGAGTCCAGTTCCAATGGACTCCAGTCAAGATAAACAACAAAACCAAGGTATTCCTAAATGTAGGTTAAATCGTGTTGGAAGGTTCCCAGGTAAACATGTTTAAACTCATTTTCCATTGAGCACTCATAGAAAAAAATATATAAATCTTTTCATATAAGCCCCAGTATAACGACAAATGAACTAACACAAGAAAATAATACAATTATGGGAGCATTTCTGGTTTTTGTAAGCTTTGTATGGATTAAACAGACAGGACACAACCTTTGGAAAACTTCACAGGAGCTAAGACACCAATTTTCTTCTTTCTGAGAGCTGAGGGTAAAGTGTGGAGGAATGTTTGGAAAGGCATTCCGACTCCTCCAGTTCAAAAGTTATCAAATTTGAATTGTTGTTTCATTGGTTTTCCTCCAAGCTGAGTCGTTTCAGAGATTCTCAGAAGTTTGGCGTTGACAAACTCAATATGCATCATTTTACCTCGTCCCCTCCTCTGTTACTCCTGTGTTTGAATGTCTACCAAGCTGATAGTTAAATTCAGCACCTACCTACTGAAGGCCTGCTGAACAGTGACATTTAATATACCTGAATCATTTAGATCTTACATTAGAAATTCCATTATTTTTTATGTTTTTCATCAGACGATGGAACGGTTCATGATGTGCTTGTTGAAAATTAATTGAATACATTAAATTTCCTTGTCTCCTTTCCTGGCTAGCACTTTAAAAGCTAAAACCACATTACCATGCCTTATAATACAGTTAGCTAAATTCACAAGGAGCAGTAAACTTCAGAGCCACAGCAGCAAAGTGGTTCAGGTAAGGACAGCTGAACCATCTATCAAAAAGAAATATTGCTGAAGATTCACTTTATGATCACTTTTGTCATTCTGGTGGCAAAATGTCTGGATCTAAGGGTCACTCCACCTGTCAAATTAACGTCCGTTCTGTGATTACATCCTGCAAACTAAAGGTTTCAGCAGTCTTCACATGTATTTAATATATTCCATGTATGGCGCCTGAAATGATGACTTCTTTTAAATACAGAAAATACCAAGTACATGGTTCTTCCACTTCCACCTGACACCTTAAAACCTTACATGTTATACATCACTGATGCTGGGCTTGGCAGCAGAGTTTTAAGTTTTAAGTCAACAGTAAGTCTTAAACTTGCTCATGTAGGAGCAAAGTTTGTCTACACAGCTCCACCATTAAAGCTTCCAAGCTACTTCATATGTCTGCTCATATGGAAATGTAGTTACTATGGTACATGGTCCAGTAGCTAGTCAACACATCTTTGGTGTCCCAACTAATCCTGTCAGAACTGCCCTCAGGTTCTTCTATGTGCCCCAAAGAACACAGAGCTTCATTGGCAATGGTTTTGCATGACTGTGGGCACCATTGTCTTAATCTGTGGTTAGTGGTGCTGTTTAATGTGATTCCAGTCTCATTCAATTTTCTTGTTCTTAATGAACTTAAAAATAATGTTTTTTAAAGTGTTACAAAAATCATCAGTAAAAGGCTGTTTATACTCACCGCTCCACACAGGCAGGCAGAAGCTAAGAGCTGTCAACACAATCCATCCCATCATACAGTGAGTCAGGAACATCCTACTGTATTTCACACTGCTACACAGAAAGCCACAGGCACTTAAAATGATCTTTAAGCTGGCGATCGCTCACACTGAGCAAATTTGACAGAAATACATGAAAATGAGTGAAACTCATCTTTATATTTCCTTACGGTGCTGTCATGGAAACTGTGTAGCAGCACAGGAAATGATGATGAGGTTTTGCCGGTAAGAGAGATGGCAACGTGGTTGTGGTTCTGCTGGAACACTGAGAAAAACATGAATTTCATTTTTCTATAATTTTAATGAACTAGTTTAATCTGGGTATAGCAGCATCCTCTGTCTTAATAAAATAGAAGACGCTGCTCAAAACTCAGTCCAATCTGAAACATGAAAAAACAGGGCAAAGAAAGGAAATCGTGGTAAAATATGACAGCAGTCAATTAAATTCTAAAGAAAACTTCAACATTAATAAGACAGAAAAACCAAACATGATGGTGTTTATGTTCTTTAAAGGATGTGAAGAGCGTAAGAATGTAAATGTTCCAGAACAACTACTCTTAAAAAAAAAGTAACACCTGCTGGCTCGGGAATTTTTACATCTCTTTCTACTCTATGAATAATTTAAGAGCTTTTGCATATGCTCATACAGCAAGTTGAATAAAAGCAAAATTCAGTGATTCAGTGCTTTATTCAAATATACACTAAATGTTCTATTCACTGAAGCTTTTGTGTCCGACACTAATTCCAAAATCAGATCGTTCAGGTTTTTAGAATTTTGTTGATTTTACATGAAGCGTGTGAGCGAGTCTCTGAGGCACAATCGTTGATTGAGGCTTTGGCAGGTGAATCTTGGGTGGAAACTAACGTGCACAAATGACTTGTTCATGTGGAAACTTTTGCTGGGTGAATATTTAGTTTGAATTCCTGTGACTGTTGAATTTTCCTTCCAGGTTTTAGATAACAGTGCAAAATCTGTAAAACATAAAAAACAAATCCTTACTGTTATTTTTCACTGAACCATTGTTAACATGATTTTCTGTTCATGACTCTTCCCAAGTTAATGAATATTCCCAAACACTTGTGTATTATTGCTGAATATTTGATATTTTACCTTCATATAATTTTATTGTCTTAAGTTGTAGTTTAACTTCTTTTTATACAATTATCTCCTGTTTGAAACAGCCAACAGGAAAACCGGAGGATCAAAACTGGACTTCAGATGGACCATTGTGTAGTTTCTGAAAACAGCCCTTTACAAGCAGCTAAAACAAAACCCCGGGAGTGGCTCGTGAACTGGTGGCATCAAGAGGTTAATTCATCTTTATATGCTTTAGGCCACATTTGGTTTTGCTCCATTTTCCTGTTTATCTAAAACTGATGGACAAATTACAATAAAATTCACATCAACAGTTGACTCAGAGTGCTTTCTGTTTAAAAGTTAGGGACATTACAGTGTCAGAGAGAAAGCTACCATCCCCAGTGTGACATAGTGGGGGGTGTCGTGGAGTGGGGCATGTAGAGTTTAGGCAAACAAAAACAAAACAAGGCAGGATTTACGACTAACCCCAAACAAATCAGCAGAGCACTGAACTGTGTAGGGGGGTAGAGTGACTGCACAAAGCTGTGAGTGGGATGTACAGTAGAAACTGTTTTTGTTTTCCAAAACTGTGTTGCCTCATCACAGCGGGAGGGTTTTCAGCAAAAACACAGACAAACGTTGTTCTCTACTTAGCCGGGTCCATTCAGTTCCAAAATAACACCTTAGTCTAGTCCAGGTTAGCACAAGTATATATGTTATGTTTAAGTTTACTTTTTTAACCTGCTGTGACTGAAGCAGCTTGCAGAGACCAACTCTAAAACGTAATAACTCCGACTACTTTCAAGGCAAAAACAAACTGTGTCACTAATTTGGCACATTTGTTCCTGTAAAGCTTTTAAAAGACTTTTAAAACAGCATTCGATTCCTGCTTCTGTGGCACTCTGCAGTATAATGCAGTGCATGATGCAATCAGCGCCCACAAGTTCCCCACAAGTTGTATTTTAACATTATCGCTGATTTGCTATTTCTCTCTGGAATATAACAATCATTTTTGTAGTTTCATTTATGCATTCCTCTCAGGCCTGCTGCACCTAATATGCAACGATAAGGTGCAAACAGTGGAAAACAGCTAATTTTGCAAGCGCATTTTCAGATAGTTCACTGTGAAAGTGCTGATGTTGTGACATTCGGTGTCCTGACGTCACATCTGTGTTTTGCCTGGAAACACTCTGTGGGGTTAAACCCCGTTTTTTACAAAGCTGACTGAAGTTACAGTCAGCACTACAGTCACCCGGAAAATGGTGGTGGTTTATTTCTGCTGCTGTCATTGTTTCAGGACGGTTTACTATGAAGCGCATGCATGTAATGAGAAGCCGTCAGCCCGCATGTGCGAAAAGCTATTGAAAGGAGATGGTTTCACTGTTTAGTTTTGCAAAGCGTCTTTAAAAAGCCCAAAGTTGCAAAAGCACGTGCTCGTCTGATGTACCTACTTTACACAGGGTATACGAGAGTAACGATCTATATCAACAACTCTGTGCTCAGCTTCAGTAGATTGTGTTGATGCAGCAATTGTAACATGAAGCACATGCAAAACTAGCTTAATGAAAAACAAGTCACCAGCCATGTCATCAACTGTCGAAAGCAGTTTAACAGCTGCAAAATCATATTTGGTTACATTTATCCAGTTTTTAGTTGAAATGCACAAACGTCTCAGTGATATAAATAATGAACAGAAAACATCCTCCTGTCGAACCTGCAGCTCTCCTCAGGCCCAAAACTGACATTTGAGACATGGCTGAGTTCTGCCTGAAGCTCCACACTTGCACTTTGCAGCATCTCTGACTGCAACCTTTAAGGGTTAAACCGTTCTCTTACATTACAAATGTAAAAACGTGTTAGCAGCTCAGTCTGTTCCAGTGCTTCCTCTAAAAAGAAAATTAGTTTTTGTTATTCAGAATCTACAGCTGCCATTTGAAAAGAACACAGAGTGCATTAGACTGATTTTGGCATGCATATATTTCTACTACTTTAGATAAGATTATACACTTCTCCATCACTATACTTTCTGTTTTATCTTAAACACATATTTGAGTGATATGGTGATGCACTGCTTATCATGACAGCAATATGAATCCAGAGTACAGTGTGCATGTTGCTGTTGGTGAGTTTAAATTGATCATGGGTGTGAGGGTGGAGGACTTCTGTATGATTATGCAGGTAATGTAGCTTGTTTTAAGTGCTTTGAGAGGTAAGTAGAAAATTGATGTCAATAAGTGGGTCTATCCCTGCCCTTCCATCATAAGACATGTGACTGTTTTGTTTTTTTTGGGGGGGGTTGTAGAGTTTGTTAACGACAAAATTTAACTGGTTCCAAACAAAAGAGCGTACCCAGGCCTCTCTGCCTTCAGCTCTCCACAGCTTTAAATCTTGTGTTCATTTTCACCAATGTGAAAATGATACCTCAAAGTATGCAGTTGCTTTCTCCCTTTTTGTCTTTGATTCCTGCCACTATAGTTATACTTACATCTATAATATTTGCTCTTTTTGTACTGTGATATGTTTGCATGATTGCACATGAGCGATTTAGAACAGTTTGCACCAAATACAAAAGTGCAGAACTGCTTTAAATGTAAGATAAGATAAGATGAGATGAGATAAGATAAGATGAGATAAGATAAGAAGAACTTTATTTATCCCGAGGGAAAATCTTTTGTCATACACACGCTCAATGCAGCAAGAGAGACAGAGGAACAGAGGAATAAGATATACAACATATACAATAAGAATAGTAGTATACAGTAATATACAGTAGGATAGTGCAAAATATAATATCAAATAACTCTCACAAAGTAACAATATAACTATATCCTGAAAACTAAATAACTTAACTATCAGTGCAGGTGATTCTAAAAAGTGAAAGTATTGTGCAATTGAATAAAAGAGAGTAGCAGCGTGTGATGGGGAGATGAAACAAACATTCGATGAAATACTGTTGGGTGATGTTGCAGGAGTGCTGGGAGTGGTGCACTGGTGCACAACAACCCTGAAGAGGATAGCTGTTAATTGTACAATGGCTTTGAGTTCAATAGCAACACGGAGCAACACAGTGCTGCCTCTTGTTGTTTCCTGGTGGCTGATTTGTTTTCCTTAAATGAAGCTGTGACTCTGATGGAGACAGTCTGTGAGCCAGATCCAAGGCTCAGGCCGGTTGTTGCTCATCTGTCTTTATCTACTGAGTGTGCCAAAGAGTGTTTTAGACTTCAACCCATCAGCATCATTGAGTTACTTTACTTATTAAATAGATGTCTGCAATGAGAGAGAGAAATTCTAAATTACTGTACATAACCGTTTTTAGGTGAGACCCGTGGAATATGAAGATGGGGAAGATGTTTTTATAGGTTCCCGTTATATGCCAAGCAGCCCTGTTTACAGAACTCAGTAAAGTTCTTTTAGAGCCTTATAGAGAATGTAAAATATAATTATCTGATGATGATGATGATGATGATAATAATAATAATAACATTATTATGTGGATTTTATTGGCCTTAATAATAAGGAACAGAGGGAAGACGTGGGAGCTCCACACACCGACCAAACATAAGAGCCAACATCAGCTCAGCAAATATTTCACATGAACCCAGAGCTATAGCTATCTAACCACGTAACACTGTGGCTATATCTTTTATATATTCTGTCTTTCCCAAACATAATGAAAATTAAATGGTTTACGACAAGGCAAGAACAGTTTTTCATCTCAATATGCCTGTGACCCAGTTAGAGCCGCCTCCGTGCTGTGGAAGACTGATTTCAAAAGTATGAATCAAATTTTCGATTCTCTCTTTGCGACTTCAGTTGACGTTATGAGAACTTGGGAAACTAAAAATGGATCCAAAAAGATGTGAAACTGCTTTATTTTCAGTGAAATTAGAACTTTTGATTCCTTTATGACAGAAAAAAGTTCTCGTATAACAGTCTGTGTGTAATGCATCCTTGTATTGCAGCTTGTATTGGAGGGGAAACATAAAAGCAAGAGACAACATAATAATTGTTACTCATGATTATGACTGTATTGAACTGTATGTCTCACAAGTTGTTTTAAAGATCAGTCTTCTGAGAGCACTTCTTGTGTTCTAATGTTACTGAGTGCTTGCTAACTTCAGGTTATCTGATTTCTCATAAACCTGGGAATAATTGGAAAGTTGGATGAATCCTAAACATTTAAAAATACTGACTTGTTCACCTGTTAGAAACAGCTGAAACTAAGCTGCACTGTGATTGTTGTTGACAAACATTGCACAGCATGTTTGTCCTACGATGGCCTTTTGAAACTGGCTCTGCACACTCATACTTGTCAATCACAAGCCAGTCCCAGCCTAAAGCCTGCTCTGACATTTGTGATTATTATTTACAAAGCAGACATCCTGTTGTACTCCACAGAGATCATGACCTTATCAGGAGTGTCTTTTCTTGAAGCTAAGGGTAATTTTTTTGACAGAAGTAAGAAATCTGGGTCACTTTTGAAAGGGTCACCCCCTGCTGGCTCTTGGAAAGAATGCAGGCTTAAGGTCTTCTAGTTCAAGTCTTTGTGTGCCTGTGTCTACTGTATCTGTGTTTCACGTTTGCCGTGTGTCCCTTTGTTGTTCTGTAAAACACTTCAGGTAAACTGGTGCATTGCTAAGTTAGACATTTAAAGCCTAAATGTAATAATTACTTCAGATTTTCTTTGAATGAGATACTGGATCTGTGCATGTGTTCAAGGTTTCTGGATGTCTCTAAATAATGTTTTAAAGTAAATGCTATTCAAAGTTTATACTGGACAGTAAGTGCAGGCTATGCTGGGTAGTATGCAGTCTATCATGATAAACTATAGTGCTGTGAAGAATTCGACCCTTTCTCAGTGCTGAAAGTTTGATTAAACAAATTTTAACATTAGACAAGGATTGTCAAATAAATACAATACTCTTCTTTGAAATTCAGCCACACTGAAGGACTTTTAGACATGAACCCTACCAGGGCCGGTTCCCCCGCTCAGGTCTCACCTGTCACATTCATATGAAAAACTGTGTCAGTTTTACAACAGATGCAAGAAACACAGTCTTTCCAAAATGTTCAGCTTTTGTCTTGTCGATCTACAGAATGTTTTCTCTGAAGTCTTGGAGATGATGAAGATGTTTCTCTGCAGCCTTTGTGGGGGTTTTTTAGCTCATCCAGAGCCCTGGAGTAAGTCCCAGTAGTGTCAGAGGGGGTTTGAGGTCATCACATGGTTTTAAAGATAACAGTTGGCAATTAGATTGTGTGAATACGCAGTTTGGGTAATTAGTAATCATAAAGTAATAATCTGTATACCACAGTGAGGTACATGAAGTTAAATTTTTGTATATTTATTCATAAGTCAAATATTCACGAATTAGTTTTAAGACTGCTGCCCTCTGCACATATTCCAGACTTTTCCTAAAGTTTCCTAACAATACTTGCTAATCAACAACAGTCAGATCCAAATATTTATTACTACATATCGATAGAACAGAATAAATATTTTCCATCTGCCCCAGTTTTTCTTCAGTGTTAGGATAACTCTGTTTGTGTTTCAGGAGGGACACAGTGTGACTCACAGGTGACTATCAGTGACAACAGCATACCAGTTTAGTGCACCAGCATCAGTGCACTGTCTCTATGAAAACAGTGAGACTGGACACAAGTGCAGTGACAGAGTTCACAGTTCTTTCTTGGAGGCTAAGCTAGTGGCAGGTAGGTCTCTGAGGCCGCCTCTGAAACCCGAGGCACACAAACTCAGTCACACTGACATGAGAGAGCGACAGAGGGGAGGGGGGGTAGAGGAGAGAGAAAGGGCGAGGGTCCTGTAGGACTGTGACACACTGCACACTTAATCACTAAAACAAAACAACTTTTCGTCTACTTTTTGTGAAACACAGTCAGAAATGTCTCTGTTTTGTATGCAAACAAATCTGCTTTCTAAATTGGAACACAGGCTCTGTTATAACACATTCCTGCCCAACATGTCAGCTTCCTTCTTGATATACAGCAGCAAGGCACCTTTGTGGTTTAAATGGGTGTTTAAACCTTGGAGCATGTTTTGGTCCATTCACCTATAAATACATTTGTTTTGTGTGTTTTTGAATGTTATCGAGTACCTCATTGATTGTAATTGTCTAATGATGAAGAGTATGTCACAGTTTCCTTTGTTGTCCACAGCGTCCACTGTGGCAGGTGTCCTGCACAGGGATGTTTGGCTCACTCAGACGTTACACATGTAAGTCGGCCCACTAACACCAAAGAAAGATTATAAGATGATGATGAGTGGATTTTATTAGCCAGTACGCTCTGGAAAATACCTTTTGAAGTGTGTCATCGGTCATTATGGATTGGTATAAATAATATACAGTAATACTGCCAAGATGTTGTTGATCTCACATCTCTTGGGTCTGGGTGCCGTTTCCCCCTCTGGGGGCGAGGGTACCTGGACCCAGGGCATAGAGTATGTTTGGGGAGTATGATTGTGTGTACATGTCTATGTATGTCTGTCCCTACGTTGGGTGAGTGCTGAGTGTTTGTATATGTGTGCATGAGGGTGGGAAAGCATGTTTTTGTCTGTGTGTGCCTGTTTGTCTGTGTGTCTATATGTCAGGTCGGGTCTTAGACTCCACCTCCCTGGTACTCCCAGGCCCTCCAAGTGTGGAGGCCTATCTCCCTCACCACACTCCCTGCTGGTGGCTGATGCCCTCAGGGGTTGGTGCATTGGTGGTTCTTGGTGTCCGGGCTGGGCGCCAGGTATGCACCGCTCACTCCCCGTGGCTACTTGGCGGGGCCCGATGCCTGTCGCCGGTCAGGCCTCTTCCGGGCAAGGGGCCTCGGCCTCCGGCCTCGGGCCTGCAACTCGGTTCACTCTGGCACAGCTGGCTGCCGGCAGAGCCGGGCGGGCACGCCGGTGCAGCCCCTCTGGCTTCTGCTCCGTGGCTACTGGGTGACCCCTCGCCTGGGGATCTCCTCAGCCCTTCCCAGGAAGGTGGCACGGATGCCCCTCCGTGGTGCTCCTTGGGCTCGCACTCTGGGTCCTTTGGATGTCTGGAGCCTGGATCTCCTCCATGCCTGCTTCATGCCCTGGGGACGGGGCTATGGGCCTCCACACCCTCTAGCAGACCGTTACATGGGAAAACCTTTTGTATACAAGTTGTTGATCCACACAGGTGTGCACACGGGTGTTCACTGTTCGTAGACATAAACTACACCTTTCTTAGTTGCTACTTCAAAGCACATTGTGTGCTGTCTGTCCCATGCGTGCTGCACAACAACTTTCAATATTTAGTATTTACTGCTGTTCACACTCAGCTAGATTAACGTGATGGTGTTGTGTTTAGTATGTTGCTTTGTTTTTGTTTGGTTTTTTTTTGCTTGTCTTCTTCTTTTTTTCTCTCAACAGGTGATCCAGGAGATTTTTTTTTTCTTTCTTTCTCTTTGTCTTTGTAAGTGCCCTTTCTCACTGTCCCTTTTCCTTCTGTTTTTCTTTTCCTCTCTTTCTTTCTCCCTTTCCTATCCCCCAGTCATGTCTGTCCCATCTGTAACAACTGAAAATAAAATAAATAATAACAACAAAGTTTGATCAAATGGACCAATACGGCAATGCCATGATGATCCATTTGGCAAAATAAATCCATTTGGTATCCTTGTTGGTCTTCAGACAACAATTCTGACGGCTAAAGAACCAAATGGGACAGACAAAAAAAAAAAAAAAAAAAAAAAAGATGTTGATGAATATGATACTATTTTTTCAAAGCTGACTATTTGCTGCCTTTTTACTCTCAGTTCTGTCTGAACCTATTCTAACAGCCACATGTAACAAGACTCTGAACATATTACAGTGTTAATTTGATCATATTCCCAGTAGATACACTGAGATAGGCTGATAAACTACATCCCATAATGTCACTAACGTTCAACACCATCTAACCAAGTTATCTGTAAATAAACAAATGTACAAAGTCAGCTCACATTCACTTAAGTATGCCGATATAACACAGTCTTGTTTTTTTAACACCTCACATTTAAAAAATACATCTCAGACTTCTGTCTGTCGTATCTCTATGACACGGTTAGCGTTTGTTGCTAACTTTCGAGTGAAACTAGTGTGAAAACTCCATGAAGCGTCATTGTTGTAAAAACATGACCCGGCTGACTAACTCAAGGGCTCTGAGCTCATCATGACGTGTAGATAATTTTGGACGTATCCATCTTTAATCATTTATAATAAAAATATGTTTTATGAAATTCAAAATAAATGCTATAAATCTTCCCTGGTGTTCTCAGAGCTTTTGTTGGTTCCACTTAACTACAGCGCAGAGTCCAGCTGCTCATCTTGTCTTGCTCATAGGAATGATTCATTCATTTATTTTCAACAGAGACAAACTAAAAATTAAATGAATTAATAACATTTAAATGTTAGTGAGTGACGAGAAAAATATGCAAGATTATATTGAGACTTGAGACGTGTCGGTTTCCTGCAGAGCCATGAGCACAGTTATTCTGAGTAATAAGACATTTGTCATCTTCATCAAAGAATAAAGATGCAGTCACTTCTGAGTAAATCCACACACGCGTGAAGCATCTCTGAACTCACGCCAGCATAATGTAGCTGAATATGAAGGAAAATTACTCATATATCAACCAAACAAGAGAAGGAAATTGATTTTCAGCACATCAGTCCCAGAAGTGAACACAGTCATTACATAATGGCAAAATATTCTAAAAATACACATGAATTTTTTCTATTTTTAAACATCTCATGTTTATAGCAAAGGTGTTTATTGTACAACATGTAATGTACATATACTTCACAGTAGTGGGACAGACTTTATCATTAATAATAATAATAATAATAATAATAATAATAATAATAATAATAATAATCATCAACAACAATAATAATAATAATTATTATTATTATTATTATTATTATTATTATTATATTACATAAGAAAAAAGTAAAGATCAAACAAAATGTTTTAAACTGTTCTTACATATTCAAACTTTTAACAACCACTAGTCCTGCGCTGAACCACTCAGGGTTGCACTTAGCCACATATTAAGCAAAGCAAAGCTAAAGGATCACACACATTTTCAGCGTGCACTTCTTCTGTTCTAGCATTTTCAACTTGAGTAAACCAAGACTGTACAACAGGATAGATGGAGATAATGACAGTAGTTATTCTAGGTTTCAAGCTACAGTGAACTGATCTAAAGGCTGAAAGTGCTGTGAAGTCCGAACAGTTTGACAAATTTATTTATTTATATTTGCTTTTTGTGTTAAGTTTTGTGTATTGAAATGTTTTATTTTCCCAATGCTTTGTCTGAAAGTCTGTTGACATTGCTACATAAGTAATGTGTCTAATTGAAGGTTTCTCAGTATAGATGTAGTATTTTCAGTTGACACCCACAGAGTCATCCAGAGTTGGACTTTGCTTTGAGTACATGCTAAACAGGCAAATCTTCCAGGACCAGAAAATGTTACATCTTGGATTAAGTAAATGTCATTACAGTTTTTTCCATTAAAGTTTTTGGCCTGTGGGTGGTGGATGAATGTCCTATAGAAAGATGGGGATTCTAAGCCCAGATTCTACTCCCTTACCCTGGATGGGTCATCAGTGACCTGGTTAATATTAACAAGTTTAAATAAGAATAATTAACAATGATTCTACAATTATCTGTCTTTACTGTTTTTCCTTTCAGTAACTGTAACAATTTAAAGGTCAAACAGCCTTGTGATGGTGTTAGGTAAGCCTAACTCATCACATGTGATAATCCTAATCCTAAACCTACGCAGCACCAACCATAAAACAAATACCTGAAATCCAAACATCTACCAGGACGACACTAAATGTGATCCCGAAGCATCTTTTTTGCTTCTGTGGGTATTATTTAACATAGTTTAACAGTATCATTATTGGATACAAATATTATGATAGAATGTATAACAAGCTTCTGTGTTATTTACAATAAGATCTGTCCGCAATATAGTCAACACAAGCACTGTCATTTTGTTGACTTCAGTCTATTTGTTTGGTGTAGGATATTCATCGAACTGCCAATAAAATCCACAGAATGTCCACACTTTTAACACAAGTTAAAATGATGCAATGAGACTGAGTCAGTGGATACCATTAAATGTGCTGTGCATGTCCACGCCATTTAGGCTAACCATCAGAAAACATACAAACAACATCAAAAAACAACTTGGTAAAGACCACAACAGGCGAATCTTTTCCATACCTATGCAGTAGTCTTCTGACTTGTACTAAAAGGTGTTGGCAGCATTCCTAGGTTTAATACTCATGATATTTATGGATGATTGCCATAAGCAGCAGTTAAAGTTTGGGAGATTTCCTGAAGTCTCTGGGTCTGGTGTTTTCATACACAACACTATCCATCTCTTCTTTCTTCTGCTTTTTCTAAGGAACACAAAGCCAACAGACACATTGTTGTTGTGATTTTTTAGACAAATACAGTACCCTATACACAGAGTTGCTGCCATGTGAATGGCTTATTAGATATTTGCATCATCAGGCAGCTTAACAGAACAGGTGTACCTTAAAAAGCATATATACACACCTACTCTCTGTGGTTACTTTGATATGAATGGCTCTTATTTACTGCATGATTCCTAATTATTATACACAAATTACACACTGTTAGCAGAAATAATAGACAGTATAAAACATGGATGTAGCTCCCGATTTGGAAAAATGAAGTCAGTGAAGTGGCTTAAAGCTGCATTCTATCTGAAGGCCACCAGGTGGCCGTAGCTGTGGTTGCAAACAGACTTCCAGTCCTGTGGAGGAACAGCTGACCTCTGTAAACACTTTCCTGCTGAGCTTCTGGGCCCAGTCACTCGATCTGGGTCATGTCTGCTTGTAAATATTATTAATATTATGTTTGAAAGTGGAGGGTTGTCTTTGGTGTGCACTTAGAGCTACATGCTGTCAGTCTCATCAGTGTGCAGTTTCATCATTAGCCCTGCTTCTTTTCGTCATGACCATTTTTGTGACCAAATGGAAAAGACAGAAATCGTCACATCCAGGCTTCAAGTGCTGTTTTTACACTAGGAAGAAGGGGGTGGGTTATCTCACACTGAGTGTGCTACACAAAAAAACTCAACCGCATAAAAACTGCTTTGGTTTAGTTGTTTTGCAAGCATCAGCTATCTCATCAGAATTTCAGTCATATTTCAGTGAATTAGCATCTACAAACTGATATCAGCTGAACATGTCTGAACTGATAAAATCAGCTACGTCTGCCAAAAACCCAGTGAGAAAGCTTCTTGGTAATGCATCTGGTTTATTCTTCATTACCTCCACCGTTGATGAGGGAAAGCTGATGAGTTCGATATTTTGAATATTACTGCCTGCAAACATATGCAGAGAGACACGGTGCCGTTTGCAGATATTTAAGGATTTGGCTCTTACAGAATGATGCTCATAGTAAAAGTACACTGAAGTATCAGACACATATGGACAGTAAACTGTGTCTAATTTTCATCCCTAATGTCATCTGCAGTTTATGAAGTTTCTCATGAATCCAGCTGTGACATAAAGCTGTCGGACATTTGACACATGTGACAATTTGGTTTTAAAATATCGAATTAATGATATGAAACAAATTTATGAGGAAAGTAACCCCCTGAACCCAGATCAGTGATAGGAATGACCTAAAATGGCAGAAACCATCTTTCTGAAGTGAATTCCTGATCCAGTAACATGGATAACCTCTACTGCAGCCTGCTGAGCCCTCACCATGTTTTCTACTGTCAGTCACACATAACTTTGACTCTGAAGTGAATGTTCTCCATTTCTATTTTGTGTCATACGTTTTCTACTTTCACTAACACCCAACAAGAGAAGCAGGCGGAGAAGGCGTCTGTGTACAAAGGTATCTCCATGGTTACCCCATTTTGATCCCTTTACCTGCTTTGGCTACTTTTATGTGGACATATGAGTGAAATCCATCCATCTTTTTATTCTTACCCATATAGCAATGGTTATGCAGGTGATTGTCAGGCTGTAGACCAATAAAGCACAAGATCCCGCCCACATCACCACCTCTGGGATTAACGGAGGATTGCATGGACAGTCCTTAACAGGTATGATGCTGTCGTTGAAAGTCTTCCCATCTGAAATTCCATAAGAAGACAGTTTATATTATTATTATTATATATTACATTTCACATTCATGTGGAAAAAGCACCTCTGAAATCCTTTCTTGATGTCCCCACCAAAACCTTACTGTCGGTGTGGTGTTTTGGGGTATTTTGTGACCTCCAAACATGGCGTGGATGATGGCATCCAAAGAGTTTTCTAATTTTAGTCTCATCTGACACGACTATATTTCCCAGTATTGCACAGGCTTGTCTAAATGTTGTTCAGCAAACTTTAAATTCACTTTAAAATGTTTGTTTTTTCAGCAGTAGAGTCTGAATATGGGCAGCTGAGGACATTACTTGATGCATTCTCAATCATCCAGGAAAGTAAATCTCCAAAGTTGATTCATTATCTGGACGTTCGTTTTGTGGGAGAATGTTTCATCATCCAAGTGACTTCTTCAGTCTTCAGTCTGAAGAAGTCACTTGGATGAGTGATAAACGCTTTCTCCCACAAAACGCCACGTCCAGATGAACAAAATGCTACGTCCAGATGAACAGATTCAACTTTTGGAGAGGACATTACTTATTGTTTTCTTTGAAACGATCATACCTGCTGATCCCAGTTTAAATGCTCCTTGGCCCTTCTGATCATTCTGTTCATTCTGTCTGAAATCTGTCTGAAGCGGCTGGTTGTGGCCAGTTTATGGTGAAATTATGTTCTTTCCACTTGCAGATTATGGCCCCAACAGTGGTCTATATAAATTATCTGTGTATAGTTAGATTAATTGCACTGTGGGTAATTGTTATAAGTGCTTAGAATTCCTCTGGATGTAGTGTGAATATTCTGACCCTTCAGTAGTTTAGAAAGCAACAACAATTGGTGGGGAGCAGCAGGAAGGGGAGTGGGCTAACCAGCAGGGCTGCTTTCAAATGACTGATTTCAGCTGTCATGACATCCCATGCCTTTCACATCTCCCTTTCTGCATGTGTTCAATACTTTTTCAATGTCATTTCTGATTATTCCTCATAATCTCATTTGTGAACATCTATGGTTTCATTTGTTTGTTTGTGTGGACTGGAGATCTGGTCATAATTCAAAGTTAGCATTAAATTAGCACCTTTAGAAATATATGTACTTAAAACTGGTGACGTGTTTCATATTTATTTTACCCGCTGTGAACCTTTAGTGCCTCGTCAGCAGGGAGAAGAGACCTTGTAATGTATTTGTTCTGCTCAGACAGTGTTCCTGTGGAGTGTCCTGGATGTGGGGAAGACCCACTGAATTCTCTCCTCAGTACTGTTTGCAGGGACTTCCAATCTGCAGCCCTGCAGGCTTCTGACCACACAGACATACATGTGGTCTAATCTGAAAAACCTAGCTTGAAAATCTAGGTGCGATCTACCAGCTGCAGGGGACTCTGCATAACTATGATTGAACAACCTAAGTAAGCAGGGAGTCAAAGACTGAGTGTTAAAAGTCTCTTTATCTGTGATGTGCAAAGAGCTCATCCAGACTCCAGAAGGCTGCAACTCACTAGCACTTGGTTTTTTAAGCTTTGTGAGACTCTGCAAGAAGTATTTTGAAGGTTTTTGGATGCATTTCTCATTCAGCTTTACCTCACATAATTCTATGAGGTTGTGTGTAGATAACAAACAGAACAGATAAATTATTGAATTACCAGGTTCATAACTGCTGGATTCAGTTTTACTGTTTTTTGCACTTAATGTCACTATTTGGCATGTGTGGAAAGTAGAAGGTGTAACTGAACACAGCAAACTCGGTCATATAAGAAACTACACATGGAACAAACGGAGCGCACAGCATCAGGCGATCACACAACACCGAGGAAAACTGAGGACTTAGACATACATGAGGTAAAAGAACAGAGAAGAGACACCTGGGTAACACACAGACTAAGACAAACACAGAGACAATCAGACAATTCATGATCTCACACACAGAATGGAAAGGAATGGTTTTCTTAATGAGTTTGTGTGTATGAGTCACGTGTTTTACCAGTCACATTGACTTGGATTCTCTGACAGCTCTGTTTGTATGGTGGAGGATAAATCTTCTCAGTGATGCAGGAGTACATCCCACTCTCACTCACTGTGACTTCAAACTGTGCAGTATGGTTCTGTATAAAGACAACAAGAAGCAATCATTCACAATCATTTCAATTGAAAGCCAGCTCATCAAATGGAGTGAGTCGAGGTAACCAGAGAGCGGGAGCCTCGTCAGCCATGTTCAGACTGTTGCTCCATGACACAGACCCAGTAAGCAGCACACAATGGATTTATTCATGGATGCCTCTGAATGTATGTACTTTATTAACTAATAATAAAAATGTATTTACTTTTCTTATCTATGTACTTAAAAATATTTGTTGTTTCTGTGATTCCATCTTTCTCTGAGTTGATGATTTATTTGAACTGAACTACTGTTCAGATTAACTGAAAATCTCATTTCTATTAAATATGCTTTCATCATTTTAATATGGCTCATAATACTAAGTTATAGACCTTTTTTTTTTTTATATCTGTTTAATTCAAAGGAGCAAGTTTGAAAGAAGCAGAGTTCATTACAGTTCACACATGGATGAAACATAAATGGTTGTTATGTGCTCAAAATGCACATGTCCAAACCATCTCAGCCTTGCCTCTCCAAACTGCTCAACCTGAACCTGTGATGTTCTCATTTCTAATCCTGTCCATTCTGGACCCAGTGAAAATCTTGAAAACTCTGCCACCTCCAGTCCAGTATCCTGTCTCTTTTGTCAGTGCCCTCATCTCCAAACCATACATCAAAGCTGGTCTCATTAACATCTGGTAAACCTTCCCTTTCACTGTTGCTACTATTGTTCTGTCACCCTGCCTGCTCTCTCTTCTTCACCACTCTTGTGCACTGTCCATTGCCTTAGATGGCTGATTTCAGGTATGTAAACTCATCTACCGCACATGTCACACATGTGATGTATCTACCTTTTCTTCTCTCATTCATATCAGCCAACACGTTCCCCTGCCAGCATTGTGCCTACATTCAGAGGTGCTGCTCTCATCTTTAAATTTATTTATGCCACCAACAACAGCTGCCTCAAGGTGCTTGCCTGTCCTTCTGTCTTGCTGCCACATTAGACACCTCCCAGTTTCTTCATCTTGTCATTGACCAACAGAAGCAGAAGCAGTTTTCACCAGCACCAGAGGTTGTTGTGGCAAACCTGGGTCCTGACCAATGTAATACAGAGATCTCATTCTTTATGATCCTCATGTTTCCCCAGATGTCCTCCTCAAGCACCCTTCTCATTTACCCGGCTTAGGACCAGGAGGACACAGGCTTTTTCCAAAATATTACAAGAGAAAAGAGTAATGAATAATTACTGCAGTATGCACTAAGTATATACATATATATGTATATATATATATATATATATATATATATATATATATATATATATAGTCTGAAAGTGTGTGACACAGAGATCAGTGACGTCAGTATTATCTTTTTGTGTGTGGTGAAATGATACAATCATGCTGCCAGTCATGCACATCCCACATCCTGATTATTCTTCTACAGCAGATCTCTAATACGAGAGAAGATTACATTTAGAAATTAAAAAAGAAGTTACATGTGTTTATGTGTATGTCTTATAAATGTACATAACACTGATTTATGCATACTGACCAAGTGACTGCAACAAGTCTAATAATGCTGCTTAAAGTGCTATTTACAGGGATTTCACTATTGATCACGGGTGGCAGTTTCTATACTTGACCTTTATCATGGTTACAGAAGAAGAAAGGTAATATGGTTCAGCAAAATTAAAGAAAAATAACTCAAACTAAAATGTTAGTTACCTGAAAAAATAAAAACTATACTTCAGGAAAAAAAGGAAAACACTGAAAAGACATTGTGGATTCACAATATGTATATAATACTATGCACACTATATATATATATATATGTATATACTACATCACTACATTACACTACATTAGTGAAATAAAATTTAATTTAATGTAAAATATTACTTAAATGTCTTTCTGTACATACTTTTCTGCCCATACTGTTGTGGCTCTTTTGCAGGAATTTTCAGATGTTTTTTTTCAAATTGCTTACATCAATGGGTTGAAGTTGAAGTTCATATGTGGTTTTGGGGGTCTGTGGGGGAGGTATGATCTGAAGCAACCACATAAATTGGTTTAACAGTCAGTGAAACTGTAATAAAGCTTTCTAAAGAAGACAGCCTGACATTTAGTTAAAGGAATATTATACCACCAGCCACTGATTACTGTTTCATCCATATGCTGACGTATGATGTTACCAAGAGCCTTTGACTCTCAACATGAAATAGTAACCAAACACAGTTAGAGCTTCTCCCTCCTCTGTGGTTTTTCAGCACGATGAGGACTGAAATGATTTTTTCTCTCAAAAGTGTGCTCTTTTATAATTTCCCATAATTTCCTTCAGGATTAATAATTTCTGATTTTGATTCTTTTCACTTGCACTGAACGGTTTTGCATACAATTGTCATTGTTCTTAAAGCACAATGACAATAAAGATTGCGATGATGTTCATATGCTAAGGCCATCACAGTCCCCAGATCTCAGCCCAGCTCATACACCTATGGGACATTTTGAAACCAAGTCTTAGACAGAGCTCTCGATTTCTGTCATCAAAACTCCAAATGACAAAGTGTCTTTTTGAAGAATGTAATTCAACCGGCCAATAAAAGTTCGTAGACTTTTAGACTCAGTGCCGACGGGGACCAAAGATGTTCTGCACAAAGATTCATAATACCTTACAAAAATACATATAGAGGTCCATGCAGCAATTTTAATTGTCAGCTTGCCATCACATGTCGATGTCATGGCCTTGATTGCTCACAGCTTTCAAAATTCAGTGCATCTGCATTGTGATACTGCATACTGTTAACAAATAGAAACCCCAACTTGCATGGAATCTCAGTGCAGTGCAGAGGTGAGACAGTGTGGTTTTCCCGTGTGGCAGAGATCAGCAGTTCTTGCAATCTGACTTTCATTTCAAAGTTTTCTCTGAGACATAAAAGCAGAATGAATACTATGACTTCAGCATAAACTGTTTACATAACTGTGGTGCATACTGGCTAGGTGTACTGCACTGCGCTCCAGTGCTCATGACACAGAAAACAAATTCAACATATTTGAATGATACAAAAATCTATACTGAAGGTTTTTTTAATGAATGTCCTTAGTAAGGAAAATGTGGCAGCTAAAGAAAGCTACAAGCTCACACACTGACCTTATTCAGGCAGACTTTACTGATGGGTTTTTCATTGAAGATGAACTGATATTTCATCTCTGAGGCTTGGATACGTGGACATGGAACCATCACTTTACTGGATTCGGTCACTGAGATGACGGGGCCACCTGATGGACAAAAACAGAGTCCAAGCAACAAAGGATAAGGTTGTGCAGAGGCTACCTGTCATACTCGACAAATAACGATGCTCAGCGTTGTAATGTACAAGCATGATGTGCATGCTTCCAGGACCTGGAAGACTGTAAAATCTGAATACATGTAAGCAGTACATTTTTCTCACCAAACTCCGACAATGTTGTAACCCATGCCAACGTGAACTGTTGCACCTTTCTCTGCTTTTATGAAACATGTTGCTCAAATTTAGTATAAACACAAAACAAATAGTAAAAGTCAGTCAAAAATATTTATAGAGCACATTTAGGCACAGCTCTCACTGACACAGCTCTACTGTGCAAAGTATGTGCAAATGTACACACCCCAGTACTTCAATATTCACCAGTAAACAGCTGCATACTGGCAACAACAACCAGAGAACAGCAGGTTACTAATGTAGGTATGGTGAATTATAGTAATCCACATGCAAAGTAATAAAGATATGTTTGGCTTTTTACAGATTATAAAAAACTGAAAAGATTTGAGTCTTTCAATAATTCTCAAGTGCTGCTAGTAGCCATGTTGAAGCTGTATTTCCTATGATATTACCAAGTGGAAGGAGATGCAAACAGAAGATGAGTGGATGGGCAACTGAGGGACCCACAAGACACAGAAGGAAAAGTGTCTAGTAGACACAGGGGAGGTCCTAGCCTTAAGATAAGGCTGCATCAGTCAATAGCTGTGTCCTTAAAGACACCCCAGTGTTCAAGATGAGCCACAATAGTGTTTCAATCCACCAAAAGGAGCAGCACGGTGAGGGCTGCTTTACCACCCAACTTTGACACTAGTAACAGATCAGTGGTCACTTCAAAGATTTAAAGGAGTCTGTTTTTATGCCCTACTGGTGTAGAAATAAAACTCCTAGAATGAAAATGAACAAAACAGAGCATTCAGCTTGCCTTGCATGTTGTTATTGACACAACCTGTATTATTATCACTGGTTCTGCTGCTTTTACTACAAAAGAGCATCTGCAAACTTGCTGAAACATGCTGCTCTGGCACAATTCTGATGTCCAGCTCAGGTTTGCCACTCCAGGCTCAAATTCCATCCCTGCAGGCACGCTCAGATCTGTGGTCGAACTGGGATTTCTGTCAGTTGTTGTCAAACATGAACTGAAACATGAACTGAAACATTTTCAGCTTCTGACCTGGAATGCCCCAGTTTACAATTTTTCAGTCAACAAGTAAAATATGATCCAACGTTCTGCTTCTTTCTCTCTTTTCAGCAGAATTTTCTGCTTCTTTACCTCTTTTCAGCAGAAATTCTGCTGATTCACCTCTTTTCTGCAAATTTTTCAGCTTTTTCACCTCTTCTCAGCACAAAGCTCAGCAGCTTCTTCTCATTTAGCAGAATTCTCAGTTTCTCCATCTCTTTTTTTTGTGAGAATGAGTTTGGCTCACTCAGCTGAGTAGCGGCCTTGAGACCAGGAGGGCCAGGTTCAAATCCTGCTCATGGCAAAAATTTCTTTTCCTCACCATTTCACCTCTTTTCAGTACAAAATTCAGCTTCTTTACCTCTTTTTGGTAAAGACTTTTGGTGCTCATTACTTCTACACTTTTTGAGATATTGAAATTTTTTCTGGCACAAAGTTACACCTCTTTTCAGCAGATAATTCTCCTTCTTCTGCTGTTTTCAGATTCCACTGCAAGGCATTCAAACAGCATTTTCGCAGGAAATGCAACTTTTTCTAGTTCTTTGTACTTTATTCTAGTTGCTCCATGCTTCTTCGCCGTGGAACTACTTCCACAGTTTTTGTGCAATTTTCACAGTTCAAATTTTAAACTATTCTGCTATTTCTGTTATTAATGCCGGCTATGACTTTTGGTGCTCATACCTTCTATACTTTTTGAGATATTAAGCTTTTTATGCCATTTTTGGCCCATTTTGCTGAATGGGACCACGTTATGAGTGTGATCACCAGTTTAGCTTGCTGGGCTGAGCTGTGTTTTAGTTCAGTAAGATGAGCAGCCGTTCTCAGAGTGGGAGGTCTGGGTTCAAATCCCGCTTATGACAAAAAAAAATTTCAGCAAACAGTTCAACTTTTTTAACTCTTTTCAACACAAATTTCAGCTTCTTCACCTCTTTTCAGCAGAATTTTCTGTTTTTCACTACTTTTCAGCACAAATTCCAGCTTCTTTACCTATTTTCAGCAGAAATTCTGCTGATTCACGTCTTTTCAGCATTATTTTTAGCTTCTTGGCCTCTTTTCAGCAGAATTTTCAGCTTTTCGACCTCTCAGTTTCCTGAAAATCAGTTTGGCTCAGTGAGATGAGTAACTACTTTGAAACCAGGAGGCCCAGGTTCGAACCCAGCTCCTGGAAACATTTCCTTTCAGCAGACAGTTTAACTTTTTCACCTCTTTTCAGTACATATTTCAGCTTCTTCACCCCTTTTCAGCAGAATGTTTGCCTTTTCACCTCTTTTCAGCAAAAATTCTGCTTCTTAACCTGTTTTCAGCAGAATTTTCAGTTTCTTCACCTCCTATTATTATTATTATTATTATTATTTTTAAAGTGTTTATGATTTGTCACACTTTTGTGACCATAAAAGAAGACTCTTCTGTTTATTATTAACAGATTTTCAAGAGTTTTTCTTTGTGTTGTATGAAACAATAAAGTAAATGTTGGATGTCATCATTCACAGTCATGGTACAGGGTGTTCTTGGTTTACTCTTCTTTATTGCTAGTATCTCTAGTTTTATATTCTGGACTGTCTTTGTTTTAAGAAAGGATTTATGTTCATATGTTTATAGTCTTCTGTTAGTGGTTGTATCATTTGTTCCTTTATGCTTTAGCCTCTCGCCCTGCTGTGCTGATTGTAGTTTTCTTAGTTACCTTTTGTCTTCACGTCTGCTCTCTGGATGGTTTCGTCTTCTCAGTCAGGTTTCTGCTGTTGCTTTAAATAGCTCAAACATGTCTTGCCCTTCTCCTCTTAACTCTCAAATTAAAAAGGCAATGTTGCCCAGAGATATTGTCTCATTTTCAGAGCTGTTCTTTCTGTGGTGTAGCAGAGTGTAAAAGCGTAGTTATTAACAGTTCTACTGCTATTAAAACCAGCGTTCCTGTGATTGTGTATGTGGCGCAATATGACCAACCCAAAGCATAAATGTTGAGTATAAGTACTCTTATATGAATCTAGGTCATTCATTCTGTCATTAACTTTGCTAAACTTAGGTTATATACCTCACATCTGATTTAATTTAGTATCAAGTCAAAGAGCTGCACTAAAGAATAACTCAATCTTTAGTTTTTCTCATTTTTTGAGCCAGTGAGTTTGCATAGTTTTCCAAGTCAAGACATAAACCTTCACAAACTTTCCTGTGTGAAGGTTTATGTCAGTGCAGATTTTTTACTGTTTCTCAGAGTGTACATATTGTGTATTAAAAGTTATTTGTGAGCCATGTATTAGTATTTAATGCGTTGTCCCACAGTACCACGAAACTGCAGGCTGACAGAACACAAGAATGAACATTTTGAGGACTGTCCATAACAAACTCACTTTATAACCACTGCAAAGTAAGTAAAAACACGAGAATCCGACAGGGAACGTGACAGCTCTCAGTCATTCTGAAAGTCGTCACAATGATTAAAACACTCACTTATACAAATAACTGAAATTATTTCACAAATTCACTGGTCTTACCTAAGCATTCTGTGCCTTCTCCATCACTGAAGCACACCATCACCACCATCCACAGAGCCCTCACCCTCATCTTGCTCTCCTCTGAAGCCCGCTAAGCTGTTTGATGCAGGTCTGTGATGAGGACAGATTTTGTTTCCTGGAAGGTGTGAGGGGGTTATCACAGTCCTCACTATGTAAAAGCTATTTGCCACGTGCTAACAAACACCATGTTCAGTAAAGAGAAGTGTGTGACTCTGTCAGATAGGAACATTTCCTGTGTGAAGCTATGAAACCATACAAAACGAATACCCACGTGTCCCCACACACACAAACACACACACACACGCACACAGTTTACAGGTAAGCCTGCAGCAACATGTACACCCATATAAACACACCCAACAAACATATCCAATGTGCAAAATTTGCACATTGGATATGTACATTTGCACATACAATGGATTTTTCACACATACGCAGACACACACGTGCGAGACAAACATACACATGCAGTTAGTGGGTGAGGGAGAACTACAGACCACAGCAAATCACACAGATGGGTGAAAGTGGATCATATCAAAAGTCTCTGTTTTGTGTTCTTTTTTGTTGCTCTGTGAATAAAAGCTGACTGACGCCCAGATGTTTATAAGCACAACGACGAACTGCAGGTTTAGTTTCAGTGCCCACTGAAACAAAAAACAAAACAAACAAACAAAAGTAACTGGTTGAAATTCAAGAAGATTTTACGTACGTGTGTGTGTGTGTGTGTGTGTGTGTGTGTGTGTGTGTGTGTGTAAAGAACAGTGTTGGGCAAGTTACTTTGAAATAGTAATTCAATTATAGTTACTAGTTACTTCTTCAAAAAGTAACTGAGTTAGTAACTCAGTTACAATATTCTAAAAGTAATTAATTACTTGGAAAAGTAACTATTATGTTACTTTAAAAAAAAAAACAAAGAACGTTTAACCCTCTGGGGTCCAGGGTATAATTGGCCATTTCTTTACTACTCTTGATTTTCCTCCACATTTTACCTTTAAAACTATTTACTTTGCCTTGTTTGGTATCATTCTTTTTTAGCGCAACCTCACGTGCCTGAATTTACAGTTATGTTCTCATTTTGTCATATTGTATAACCAGAATTGATCTAAAATCAAACAAAAACATAAAATCAGAGTAGAAAAAGTTATATTTTTAATTGTAACAACCATAAACATGTTTAATGAATCATATTTCATAACTTCAAATGCAAATATTAATTGTCAATTTTAAACTCATATGCACAAGTTTTGCAAACAACAGTTATTTGCATCCATTTACCTTTTACCCTTTTTTTAAATAACCATTTCAAACTATTTACAGAACAATCAGCTGTTCTTCAATAAGATGTCACACAAATTATTTGTGCCACTCCAAAACATAATTTCTGTCCACTATAAAGGAGAACATCACAGCCTGATACCTGCAGGTCTGACAGCAGCAGGTGTATCACTCCTGTTTCTACCTGGAGACAGCAGTCGCCTCATTGTTCTGACACACAACACAAAACTATCCACAACACTACACACTAACTACACAAGACAACACATTAACTACACACAACAAACACGCTAAACGTCACAAATCTCAAAACTCGCTCTCTCTTTTCTCTCTCTCTCTCTCTCTCTCGCCGTCGCTCCTAAAACTTTTTTTTTGTTTTGCTCATAAGCAGAGAGCGCTTGCTAGCGCTAACGTGGCGATAAACTATTGAGGAAAAAAACGCCAGATATATTGTTTATCATGACTCTGGTTTTACGTGGCCTATGGACACAATTTAAAAACTGGTATATATCACCTTGTTGCTTTGTCTTGAAGTGGTCATGTGATTGGCTTACCACGACTACTTTATTCTTCCTCAGTCAAACAGCAGCACTCATGCGATTGTTTTGCCCCCTGAGCTCCAGGTGTTGTGCAGGACAGTGCTCGTGATTACCGTCCGCGGGAGCGCGCGCAGCTGCTTAAAGCTGTAGCGTCCAGAAGATGCGGTAAGCTGAACACAGCGTCAACCGTCTGTTTGTTGAAAAATAGTAACGGACCGCGTTTCCTTGTTAGTAACTGTAACGCCGTTGTAACGATAGGAATAGTAATTAGTTAGATTACTCGTTACTGAAAAACGTAACGCCGTTAGTAACGCCGTTACTTGTAACGCCGTTATTCCCATCACTGGTAAAGAAGCGTTTTGAGGGTGTTCACATGTTTCACTTTCACACAATTTTTTATTCTTTCCAAAGAAGAAATTAAAATAAAGTGGAAAAAAGACCAGATCTGTGGGTTTTGAAAACCAGCTTCTATGAAAAGTTTGGTGGTAAATTAATGAAACTGACACAAATGAATAGACTGAAAAGGGTGGCCCATATGAATCTATCTCTCTCTCTCTCGCTCTCTGTATTAATAAATAAATTTTAAAAAAAATATATGTATAGATAGATAGATAGATAGATAGATAGATTTCTCGCACATATTTTAAGGTAGCCTTGGGTAGCATGGGGGACCTAGTCTGGGGGCCATTACTGGGTATGCATGCCCTGGTCAGGGGTTCCAGTCCTGACCCAGACCTTGGTGAATAGATTATGTAGCTCATCTGGACACGGAAGCCCTCATGATCCTTTATGAGGAACTGGAAAACACAGCATCTGTAGCTTGCTGCTACAGCAGCTTAGCTTTGGATAGATATGGATGGATTGATCATTGCATTTTAAAATATGCTGATTATCTTTAAAACTGCTAAAAATCAACACCTCTAAAAGCTAAAGTTTGGTCCACTAATGACACATACATTATCCTGAAAGAATGTGGTACTGCTTTTGTACTGCTATAACTACAGATTTTATTTTTTCATTAGTTTTCATGTGACAGACGAGTTCTTTCTCATGCCACGTTGTTTGTACGAGCAGTTCTCAGGAAAGCTTCAACCCACATCTGCCACAATTCTGAGCAGCTGCACACAGCATAATCTCCCTTGTGCTCTCTCTCTCTCTCTCTCTCTCTCTCTCACACACACACACACACACACACACTTTCAGTGACACATCCTTATAGAAACAGTAAGCTATTAACAGGTTTCATGGCACAGGAGATATTGGTATATTTACAACAAAACAGAAGCATCTCTTACTGTGACAGACCCATAAACTCCCCTTTAAACATTTCCCAGTTTCTCCTATACAGGGAGTGCAGAATTATTAGGCAAATGAGTATTTTGTCCACATCATCCTCTTCATGCATGTTGTCTTACTCCAAGCTGTATAGGCTCGAAAGCCTACTACCAATTAAGCATATTAGGTGATGTGCATCTCTGTAATGAGAAGGGGTGTGGTCTAATGACATCAACACCCTATATCAGGTGTGCATAATTATTAGGCAACTTCCTTTCCTTTGGCAAATGGGTCAAAAGAAGGACTTGACAGGCTCAGAAAAGTCAAAATAGTGAGATATCTTGCAGAGGGATGCAGCAGTCTTAAAATTGCAAAGCTTCTGAAGCGTGATCATCGAACAATCAAGCGCTTTCATTCAAAATAGTCAACAGGGTCGCAAGAAGCGTGTGGAAAAACCAAGGCGCAAAATAACTGCCCATGAACTGAGAAAAGTCAAGCGTGCAGCTGCCAAGATGCCACTTGCCACCAGTTTGGCCATATTTCAGAGCTGCAACATCACTGAGTGCCCAAAAGCACAAGGTGTGCAATACTCAGAGACATGGCCAAGGTAAGAAAGGCTGAAAGACGACCACCACTGAACAAGACACACAAGCTGAAACGTCAAGACTGGGCCAAGAAATATCTCAAGACTGATTTTTCTAAGGTTTTATGGACTGATGAAATGAGAGTGAGTCTTGATGGGCCAGATGGATGGGCCCGTGGCTGGATTGGTAAAGGGCAGAGAGCTCCAGTCCGACTCAGACGCCAGCAAGGTGGAGGTGGAGTACTGGTTTGGGCTGGTATCATCAAAGATGAGCTTGTGGGGCCTTTTCGGGTTGAGGATGGAGTCAAGCTCAACTCCCAGTCCTACTGCCAGTTTCTGGAAGACACCTTCTTCAAGCAGTGGTACAGGAAGAAGTCTGCATCCTTCAAGAAAAACATGATTTTCATGCAGGACAATGCTCCATCACACGCAGCGTCCAAGTACTCCACAGCGTGGCTGGCAAGAAAGGGTATAAAAGAAGAAAAACTAATGACATGGCCTCCTTGTTCACCTGATCTGAACCCCATTGAGAACCTGTGGTCCATCATCAAATGTGAGATTTACAAGGAGGGAAAACAGTACACCTCTCTGAACAGTGTCTGGGAGGCTGTGGTTGCTGCTGCACGCAATGTTGATGGTGAACAGATCAAAACACTGACAGGATCCATGGATGGCAGGCTTTTGAGTGTCCTTGCAAAGAAAGGTGGCTATATTGGTCGCTGATTTGTTTTGGTTTTGGTTTTGAATGTCAGAAATGTATATTTGTGAATGTGGAGATGTTATATTGGTTTCACTGGTAAAAATAAATAATTGAAATGGGTATATATTTGTTTTTGTTGTTGCCTAATAATTATGCACAGTAATAGTCACCTGCACACATAGATATCCCCCAAAATAGCTAAAACTAAAACAAACTAAAAACTACTTCCAAAAACATTCAGCTTTCATATTAATGAGTTTTTTGGGTTCATTGAGAACATGGTTGTTGTTCAATAATAAAATTATTCCTCAAAAATACAACTTGCCTAATAATTCTGCACTCCCTGTAGTCTGCATTTGTCTGAGCAGTGTGTACTGCCCACAGTGGCTGTAAGATGTCCTTAATACTGCCAGTGTGAAATGGTTAGTTCACCCAGAGATGCAGTTTGTGTTTATTAAGATCCCCATTCTTCCTGCGGTCACAAATCTTTACATTTTAACAATGCGTTATAAGACAGACACACATAAACAATATAAAATTCTGACTAGACAAACATACACACTATAAAAACACACAAAAGTGCTCCGTATAACACAAATCAGGGGAAACATTGATAATATAAAATTCGCAAACACACAAAGTTTTAAATTCATGTTACCATTTTTAACAGTCAGACCAAATGAATAATGTTTTAGAAGTTGTATTAGTAGCTGTATTATCTGTACTGATAACAAAGTCCATTCCTCCATAGCCCTGTACACAACTGTGCTTTTGATTGAACTGTTCTTGCTCTGCCAGTCTAATTTTCATGTCTATACACACTGAAAAACAATTTCTTATGCAACATGATTGGTGTCTTTGTAACAATAATATTTCTAATAAATACAGGTAAAGAATAAATCAGTTTATAATTAACAATGAACCAGTTAAGATGTTATATCCACAACAGTGAAATCCATTTGGTGAGTAGTTGGTCTGTATGTTAGTACATGGTAACTTCATCTACTAACATACAGGGCATGTCTGTAAGAGTGTAACAAAGTTACCTTGTGAAGAATTAACACATAATGTTAAAACGTTCAGTTTTTCAGAATTCACATAAATGTTTAAATAATGTGGATTCAGTTCAGCTACATAAATTCATTATGTGCCAGTTTACAGCAAGAGTCACTTCAACATGCTTTGTTGAGACTGAGGGTCTGAGCTTCCAACAGTCAGGTCCCTATGAGGAATCACTACCCGCAGGTGTGGGGAGGAAGAAGTCCCTTTTTAAAAGTTGCTTTCAAATACTGCTCTGTGGAAAGGCTAATAATGTGGTTATGCTTCCATTTCATGTGTCGAGTTGATATTTAAAATATGCATCTTCGTAGACGGGTTGAACACACACACACACACACACACACACACTGTGTGTAGATGTGCAGCCATTAACCTTCCCTTGTTCCTCCAGTCAAGAGCTCACAGCTTTGTGCAAGGGGATGAAAATAAAATGTCCCGACATTTCAAATTAGCAGCGTGGGCTGAGTTGGAAAGCTCATCAAAGTACTGAGATACGTAATGCACATTTGAAAAATATACATATATGTAATAAGTGGGTGGAAATCTTTGATTGCTTTTTCCATTGTCTTTCTATTATAAGTCAACAGAGGAAGCCAGCAGGGGACGTCCCGCTCCCGCTGAGCACACCACCAGGTTAAAGTTCCACTGCCTGCCTGTCTCTGTTTGTCTAATCTGCGGCTCTTTGTTGGTTCTGGCTTTGGAAAATTGGTTTTCTTGTTTGGCATGCAGTCTCTTTGCACCCAACAAGTGCGGGGTTGAGCTCTTAAATTTGAGCAACAATAAAAAAGTTAACCCCATCAGAGATTTATAGCAATGGCTCTCTTCAACTAGTTAGTGCCAAACACAACATGCAAGTCTGTGGCTTAAAGCTGCAGCTTGTACCGCCTCCTCTTCCTTCCTCTCTGCAGCAGCCCCAAGTGTTCTGCTGTAAAAAAAAAAAAAAAAAAAAATCAACCGTCTTATTGAATCCATCAGCTATCCCATTTAAAATGCTTTAATTCCATTATTGTAACACTGACAGGTGAATTCCTGGGATTAGACAAAGTTTTTTTCTGTGAGTGCAAAGACAAGGAAATGAAATACAGCTGGTACATTGTTAAAACTCGGTTGTACCGCTCCTGTTAAACTGTATTTAACAGGTGTGTGTGTGTGTGTGTGTGTGTGTGTGTGTGTGAGAGAGAGAGAGAGAGAGAGAGAGAGAAAAGCTAATTTAGCATCTTTTACCCAGCTCGAAATCACGGCATAGTCGTGTCAAACTAGTTCTAATGTTCACCAGCTGGGCGGCACCTTTATCTGGGTGCACTGATAATAATACTCCAGATGTGACTTTGTGTTCACAGGTTTCTTCATGAGGGCAATGAGGACATTTTCACTGTCCACTGGTTGGGGCTGGCTGAAGCTCAGGAGGTAGAGTGGGTCATCCAGTGACTGGAAGGCTCGTGGGTTGATCCCTGGCTGCTCCAGTTTGCATGCCAAATATGCAAATATCAATGGGCAAGAATCCTCTTAAGCACAGGAAAACATGAGGCCAGTTGTTTAAAGTGCTCTGTGTGCTCCGGGAGAAAAGAAAAGCATCAGTATATAAGAATCAGTCCATTTAACGTTCAAGTCATGTGTGAGGGCATTCATCAGGGACAGGTGTGCGAGTCTTTCCCATTGTCTCGTGGACCATAACTATGATTTGACATACCACATGGAGAATGTTGTGCTCTTTGTAGCAAGCTGGTAGTTAGAAAATAATAATACTACTTGTAATATTTTCATATTGGCTCTTGGTGGGACTTAGCTGGTAGTCTATTGTGAAAAATGCACCATGTTTGAATATGATGATGATGCTTGGCGGTATAAAGAGAAAAAATAGTATTTTTTATTTATTTATTAAAACTTTCTGTCACACATTGTCAGAGAAATATCAAAAGGAAGAGTAGAGTGTGTTTGAACACTTGGGCCGACTGATACAGGTGTTACAGCACCCTCTGCACTCCTTGCCTTTCTTTGCTTTTCACATAGATCTTTGAATTTTGCTGCGCAGAATGACGTGTGAGCACAGTCTGACAGTCTGACACTAGAGGGAGCTCTCTGGAAACTAATTTCAGTTGTACATATTTGTCCTATGGAGAGAGCCATGATTGTTTTTCGACTAACTCCTGCGAGACATGCTTTCAAGAAAGCATAATATTTTTTTCTTTTGTACATATAATGATTGATTATAAAAGTGTGCCAGGTGTTAGACCCTTTAAAATAATAATAATAATAATAACAACAATAATAATAATAATAATAACAATAACAATAATAATAATAATTGTTGGGTCATGTGTTAATATGAGCTCCCAGACACACTTGCTTTTATTTATAGACAAAATAAAACAAACAAACAAAAATATAACATATTATATTTCATCCTGTCGGGTCTCCTTTTAGTAAATTAAAATATGAAGCTTGTGTGGATGTGCATACATCACTGCGTGCACACATGCACACACTGATCTTTGATCAGACTTGGATGTAAAAAACGCTATCTTAAATCGGACCAGGAGCCTATTTTGTGTGTGTGGTACATATAGGCCCATTATATTATATTATATTATGAACTTTTCACACAGATGACATGAGAATAGAATAGAAAAGCATAGAATAGAATAGAATGAACTCATCAGCACCGATTGGTTAAGGCTGATTTAAGGGTTGGGCAGGACAGGAAATGAGACACCGGGAACGCGCAGGGTGAGGATACGCGCTCCCACAAGTTTTTTTGGGATCCGGTGTAGCGTCAAGTCAAACTGCAGAATAACGGAAGTGAGGCGTTTTCGGCTTCACAGTAAAAGCTTAATTCCTATTTGTATAGTCCTTATATGTACTTTGTTCTCAATCCTTAAATCTAAAATTTGATATACATAGACAAAACAAAAACTTTTTTATGTAATATACACTGGTCTGCGTGGGGTCTGGAACTGGATTATTTCCCTCAGTTTAACATGTACAACGACAAAAATAAAAAAAAATAAAAAATCCAATCTAAATTAAGATAAATAAAAAATAGAACCTAAAAGTGTCTAATATTGTGTAGCCTAGCCAAATAAACATGAGAAGCGGCGTTCTCAAATGTCAGTACTAATAATAAAATATATATTTGGAAAATCTGGAAATGTTCTGCATGAAAATAAACAAACAAACAAATAGATTAAATAAAGATTCCAGTATAGATTCCATGACAACAAGATTTCACTGGAATCTTGTTGTCATGGAATCTATACTGGTTTTCATACCAGTCCTTTAAACGCATCTTACCAGCTAATTTCTGACAGTGATAATAATCATTACAGATGAGTGAGTAGAACCATGGAGACCGGATACTGTGGGGAAACATCTGAATAACAAGAAAGTGCATGCTCAGTGTGCCTTTTTTTTCCTCAGGCAAATGAGTTACCATTAAAATACATTAGAGTAGCGTGCTACCACAGAGTTATCATTATAATGTAAACACGACATAAATATGTTATCATTATTTATTGTCAGTTATTAAATAATAATAATAATAATAATAATAATAATAATGATAATAATAATAATAATAATAATAATTAAAAGGGCTCGTCTTTCTAGTTTTATTGTGAAAATCACGCCGGAAGAGATCCGAGTGCCAGCCTCCAGTATTAGCAGCGGTGTTAGGATTCAGTGTGGCAGCAAGGGAAATCAGTGGAATCTGGGCCATCTGGGAAAAGGGCAGTCGGTGAAAACCGGCACTAAACCGGCAAGAATCCCGGCGAAGTGTCCACCGTGACACCGCAGAAGCTCCCGGCGGACTCCTCTGTCCCGTCTCCCGCTGCTGGCTGCGGTTTTTCCTCCCTGGATCCGCACAGTAAGTAGCCCGATTCCTCGCTCACCTAAACGCATCTTCGTTACACCGCATTCACCCTTTTTCTCTCTCTCGGTAACCTTTGTGGATCAAACACTAAAGCGGTTTCTCCTGGCTGGTGAAACACCGGAGCTTTTTCATTTTGTGACAAATGCATCACGATTTCCATTCGTTAACATCCGCTGCAATAAAAGCGCATTAATTCCGTTAGAAGCTGCATGTGTGTGCAAAGAAAAGAGAAGGATGTGAGGGGGGGTGACAGGAAAAAAAGGCACTGGAGTGTCTGCATGTGCACACACGGGCTCGCCGCTCGTAGTGTCAGACTGCGCAAGGGCCTGCAGCGCACACACTCCCGGCCTGGATGCGCAGGGTCGCCGGGGAACAGGAGCCGGCTGACATCGCCTTTCCAGTCGGAATATCGGCGTAGCTCCGAGGCCAGGCGTGCCGGGCTGACACGAGCTAGGCGTGGCCTTCATAAAGCATTACACAGATATGGGCGTGTCCCCCGCAGCTGCCTCACAACTCACTGCTGTCCGGTTAAATCACATCCACATATTGCGCGCATTGATGTGATTTGAGCATCAGTTTCCATTTTCGTGATGTTTTGTCTAATAAGCAGACTGACGAAGGTTCGCCCCGAGGCTTCTCTAGAAGTCATTTCAAATGCAGCATCATTAGACATGCAGGCCTGCCATCTGTCTGTCTATCTGTCCTCCTCCTCCCGTACACTGTCAGGGTCTAACTTCCTGTATGTGAACCTGCCTGTCTGTCCTCCTGCTCACACTCCTGTCCGTCTACAGTGAGGGACCCCAGCAGGGTTAGAAGATTCGTGGTGGTCAGCCATTTTTATGTGTGTTGCTGTAAGCTGTCAGGTGTTTAAATGACGTTTCACCTTAAAACTGTGATTCCACTGTATATATACAATATATTTATAAACATTATGTTTCTTTGATGTCATCCATTTGTTTTGGATTCCACATTTTGATGCCCCAGTGTTGGTGGTTACGGTGTGTGCCGTGTTTGTTTTTGAGTCCATAGAGATGTGCAGTGTTATTAGCAAATGCTAGCAGGGTGGTTAGCAGGCTGAACCCACAAATTGTACAACACACAGATTCACATATCAGCAAAACTGAAGCACCGACTTATTGGAAGCCTTTCCTACACAGCCAGCCATATTATTTACGCTCTAAATATGGGGGCGTGGTTTAGTTGTGTTACAGGCATTAGAGGTGTGGCTTAGCAGGCACTGATTTGATACAGCTCCCAACAGGCCATGTTAATAATAACACTAAAATTACACAAAATTATCTTATTATTTATTATAATATACAGGCAATTACACAATATTTAATATTTTAGTATCATGGTTATCGACAATAATCACAGTTATTGTGATTAGAGATGGACCGATCCGATATTACGTATCAGTATCGGTCCGATACTGACGTAAATTACTGGATCGGATATCAGCGAGAAATAAAAAATGTAATCCGATCCATTAAATATCAAAAAAGCACCTCACAAAACTTGCGACATGGCGTAACTTTGCTCATAACCGTAGCACATCGGAGCAGTATGCATCATGTGATAGAGCGGCTGTGTGTATTTGTAGCCTCGCTACCAAACCAGCATTTCATCTCCGAGGAAGTTATCCCAGAGAGAAGTAAAGCAAGTGTGTAAGTTCATCTCTGAATGTTTGTAAAGCGTTCCCATGTTAAGCTTAACAACTGATATATGGAGCAACTGCCTCTCTCTCTCCCTCCCCTTCCTGCTGCTCCTTCAATCATGAAACTGATCAATGATCAGCTGATTGGCTTTTCTGTCGCGAGTCCGTCTCTCTTCTTTGTTTTTGGCCCACTTTGCACCAGAAAGAGGAAACCAGCGGCTGAACAACAGCAGCACGTTTAAGCTTGATAAGCTGTTGTTAGAATGTATTTAATATTACTTTCTACACCAGGATCCTTTTCACGTAGCTGACGGCTGGTAACTGTGCAGGGGCGGATCTAGCAAAGTTTAGCCAGGGGGCCGATAGGGCATGAACAGGGAAAAGGGGCACAAAGACATACTTTTCTTTCTTATTCTCATTTAAAATGTCTAGCTTTTAATAAATAATTATCTGAATCTTACACCCAAAGTTTTAATCTGATGTAAAATGTATAGAAGTCCATTACTGTATATAGTAACTATAAAGTCTAATATACCCTAGTAAGCTATAGTACTTTTTCCTTTGGGAAGATACCATCTGTGCAGTCTGCAATTCTGTTGAAGAAAGATGTTGAATCTATTTAATTATTCTTGAAAAATAATTTATTTCTGTGCATTTTTTTCCACACTGCATCAAATTAAAGTTGATTACGTTGATTAAGCATCATGATGTGGAGGGTGGGGGGTGGTTCCCTATTTTCTTTTGCTGGGAGTTTGCAACCCTATTAGTTAGGTTGCTTAATATTTCTGCTAAGTACTCTTTAAAATACCAGAATAGGGAGGATGGAGCAGGTTTAAGTTTATTAGACTGATCAGTGTTGCTGAACTATGAAATATTTTGGGTGCAGTGTATTTTTTAATTGCAGGTATAACAGAATAGCTTTAGTGTTGTTGTTTATTTGAACTTGAGTATGAACTTATACAAAATGCAGCAAGATAATAAAAAAACAGTTTTATTGATTAAAAAACACACTATATCGGATTCATATCGGTATCGGCAGATATCCAAATTTATGATATCGGTATCGGACATAAAAAAGTGGTATCGTGCCATCTCTAATTGTGATTAGTTCATTGTTTTTTTTATAACCAAGAAGAATATCATCCCTGGTTGCATCAGCACCAGTACTAGGCAGTATGCTCAGTACTTTGTATCACATGCTGGTATTACTATTTGAATTGTGTGTTCCATGCTGGTGTGAATGGGTGAATGTGTATTGTATAAAGTGCTTTGAATGCTCAGGTAGAGCAGAAAAGCGCTATATAAGAACCAGTCTGTTTACCACTTCAAAAAGTACTAAGATGGCAATGACGAAAAATCTTCCTTTTGAAGTATCCAATGGTTACTCATGTCTGTCTTTTATGTACAGTCTATGAGAGAGACCAGAATATGGAGAAGTTTCTCACATGGTTAACGTGGTTACTGTTAATCTTAAACTCTGATACCTGAGTGAAAACCAGACTGAAAGGGCAAACCTGCAGCTCCACATGGGAAATTGTTCCAGGAGCTTTGCTGGGAAGATTTCAGGTATGAACATTCTGACACGTTCACTTGCCGCACTCGTCTCTAAGGTTCTTCGACAGGCTTCCTCCTTTCGTTTCAGAGGGTCCGTGTCGATGCATGTTGGTTTTTGCTGGTCAGATGCTAAATCTCCATACAAGACTCATGTTGTTTTTCCTGCTCATGTCTCAGTGGACCTGTTGCTACAGCTGCACACGTTTTTATCATCAAGTCTCTCCACAACTACAAGATCTAAACTTCATTCACTCACCATTGTAGTAAAAAGAAGGGCTATCACAGACTTTGTACCAAAGTGTGACTGAAGATGTAGGAGCAGTGTAGTATGTTCAGTCACAGAAGCCTGATGTCTCTGATAGTATACTGATGTAAGTGTACTGATGTAGTGCAACATGAACGAGGAGTTGTACCTTCAACTGATTTTGTGGGAGTGAGACTGTGATCACAAACTCTTCTTTAATTGAGGAGTTAATCGGGTCCACTGGTGACATAAGACAGGAAATGATATATAAAGAATTCAGAATGATTTCACCACACTAACAGTTTTAAACATTTCTCATTCAAATGTGTGATGCCTCATTTCAGCCAAATGTTCTTAAAACCACTCGTAAAGGCGTAAACGCTGCCGTCTGTAACTGGGCTCGTCAGAGCTCCAGTCTAAGCGTTCTGGCAGTTTTGAGAAGTCCTGCCTTGATAACGCGGTCGCATGCGGCAAAGTGGGGCAGGATCCCGCGTCTCCGGGTAGTGCTGAGAGTGAACTGGAGTATAAAAATTCCAGATGCCCTAATTCCACTCAAGGCTTCCCCAGCTATGTGTGACCAGCCTGTGAACTACACTGTCCACTGTGCCCACATGAACATGCTGATTTAGCACTGCTCTTCCCAGTCGCCTAGCACCTTTATAAACAGCGTGACATCATTTTTGATGGTTTTAGCATTGATGCAGTACGAGTTGCTGCTTATTGCTGGCAAGGTGTGGATTACACGTTTAAATTGTTTGAATATTGTGAACATCATTTGGCTAACCATTGCAGTTAAACTCACCTAATTACCAAGCCGTAAACATTATAAACAATAATATATTGTTGAGTAATCATCACTGCTTTTCTTGGCAAACAAAGCAGCTGTGAAAACCTGTGCATGCGTGGTACAAGTACAGCCTGAGGGGAGAAAAGGTGATGTTCTTTATTTCCCAGATATTTTGATCAAATATAACTCATAATTATACTGCATTGCACAAAAGTGTTGAGGCACTCTTCCATATTTTGCTCCCAAACAGTCAGACTTTCCTGTAATCTTTTAAAGCAGTCTTGAGCTGCAGGCTTCTTGGGGCATTGGCTGCCTTACCCAACCACCTCAGCTCACCGAGGCAGTACAGGCATGAGTCATCCGAGCATAAAACATAAAACACCTAACTAGAGAGAGATGAGTTAGTGTTGTGTTTACATGTACCAGACTTAGCAGTTGTATCATTAGCTTGATTTTGTTCCCATTTCTTTAGTTGAATCCATGAGAAATGCTCCAATGGAGACACTTTGGAAAACTGCACCTCTCCCTCCTTAGACCTCAGACACTCATTTCTACTGTTAGGCTTAGAGGTGCTGGCCTCTCTTTTACACCAGCGTCACCACGATATCTGCTTCACCTGGAGACAGTAATGGGGGCGGGGCAGGATGCAGATGGTATGTAAACTGTATGGAGATTCTGCTAGACTGTCGGTTCGAATGAGTCAGATTGACTGACTAATAAATACGCACGGTGGTCAGAACAAAAAAGTCCGGTACAAACTGCAGCAAATGTTAGTAAATGAGGTCCAACGATCCCAGACATGCTGCCAATGCAGTAAAACAGACATGGGTTGAAACACCAGAATGCAGCTGTGTCAGTTATGGACTGGCCCTCCTCTGCGATCTAACAGACATCCCAAGAAGAGCTTTGGAGCGCCCTTCCAAAAGCTTAGAGAAATATTCCTGAAGACTATTTAAGAAATGACTGGAAAGCTTGCCTTAGAGCAGGGGTGTCAAACTCCAGGCCTCGAGGGCCGGTGTCCTGCAGGTTTTAGATAACACCCTGAGTCAACACACCTGAATCAAATGATTAGTTCATTACCAGGCTTCTGGATAACTGCAAGACACGTTGAGGAGGTAATTTAGCCATTTGAATCAGCTGTGTTGGATCAAAGACACATCTAAAACCTGCAGGACACCGGCCCTCGAGGCCTGGAGTTCGACACCTGTGCCTTAGAGTTCAGGCTGTATGGACGAATGTAGGTGGTCATACTAAATATTGACTGTTAAGCTCAACTGTTTTGTACTTGATATTTCCATGGATGTCTGCACATGTTTCAGTAAATCACTGCACCTATTTCCCATTTTCCTAAAAAATCCAAAGAAATGTGGGAAGACTTTTGCACAGCACTGTACCTGCTTTACATGCCCAACAATAAACTATAATACACATAATAACTGTAAGACTATAATTTAACATGTATTGAGGGTAAATGTATGCGTTTTGATGACGAATGATCTCAAAGCTGATGATCTAAACAGTTATGTTTTGATTGGCTGTTCCCTTTCCACACTTATATCCACTGTATAACATGCATTTACAGCATGATGGGCTTATCTGTGTACCGTTAGCACAAACAGGAAATGGCACTAGACTTAAGTCAATCAAACCATGGCTTTGGAATGTCGTGGACAATTACACATTACAAACAAACTTGTTTGTACAAAGATGACATTAGTTTAGTTCACGAGGCTTTCCAAACACACGGCCATATCATTAGACACACACTGACACTTTTGAGGAAATTCAATTTCCACCATGAATAGAAGTTTGCAGCATGGAGCGAGGACACGTTGAGTCAACCTATTATTTCTGCTACCTTGACGCCTTTGCCCTCGCACCTTCAAAATAAAAGAAAGATCTGCTCTTACGTATTGACACAATGGAAGGAGCAGGTTGCTGTTCAATTAATAACACAGACGAGTTTGTCTTTTAGCTCTCCTGTCATCTGTTGCTGCTTCCACTGTGCGTTCTCATTTTGTTCCAGTTGGACATGCATTTGATTGGAATCATTATTTTGATGATCCAGAGCTCTTTCAGTGACTGTGTGAGGCTCTGCTTTGTTGCTCAGCAGCACTTAGACTTCTGTTATGGGAATTAGCCCATCTGCGTTTCCGACGTTTGGCCTTGTGTGTTTCCTCTGGCAGCTGTGCAGGGTGCAAGCATCAGTGCAACAGTTACATCTGTATCAGCTGCTCTACTGCAGTTTGTCAGTATATCGCCACTGGAGGCTAAGAGAGGTCAAACTAGGTCACCATCTGATGTTGTTGGTTTTGGGGTTTTTTTTTTTGCATGTTTTCTGTCCTCCTCTAGCCAAGCGTATGGAAAAGTCATCCCTCCTTCTCTCAGGAAATTCCATCTCATCCCAGGGGGAGACAGACAGAGGGTGTGAAGGAGCAGCACAGCACATCAGCAGGGACACTCTTTCTTATTCAGCACATTGAACTGTTTGTGTTTAGACATTAGAGAGTTTAACTTGGACTATGGAAGTAAGAACTACAGTTTGATTCACACACTGCAGGGACAAAAAGTACTGGACCAAACCTCTGAATCTTTGAATTCAGCTGTTTTCAGTCCCACTGCCACTGGTGTAGAAAATCAAACAGCCAGCCACGCTGTCTGCCTTCACGAGCAGCTGTGAAAGTATCAAGATATCCCACAATCAGCTGTAAGTGGTAAAGTTGCACCGTTTGGAAACGTGGGATGGATCTCAGCCATGAAGTTCTTTGCTTTAAAGAGGAGAAATAACAAAAAACAAATATGATCGCGTATCATGTTAGCCCTTTGATGTGCCACTATGACAGCCGAGGAAGGCTCTAGGACCTGCAGTCCTAAGCAGCTCAATAATTCTTTAACCTTAAAACTGTCACCAGACTACAGCGGGTTACTCCTGAGGCCATCATCAACCCTAACTGGAGCTCTGACGGCAGTAATAAAAGGAAAAAATGTCGCCCAAACTCCCAAGATATTGTTCATAAAACAAAGGTCACATGGTTAGAAACCTCAGAGTGGGACTAAAGTGGACATTAACACCACCCCTCAGACGTCGCGGTGCAAATGCAGACGTTTCACCTTTAACAGAGACATGATTTCATGCTGAAGCACCTCTGACATTGTCTTTCTCACATATTTCAGCTGTTTGAAGTTGGATTGGAAATGTGCTTGTGTGCACACACCGTGTCATAAATGGCCAAAGAGTGAGCTGCAGGGTATCGTTACACACCACCTGTGTGTGGTGCTGTGTCAGCATGAAGCTGAAGCAGCCTGCAGATACACATTATCACACAGTGGGATTATGGTCAGCACCCGGAGATGCTACATGCTGTCTGTCTGCTTTGTCACAGCTTGGTGGAAGCAGCTTCCTCCTCAGCTATTTGTTTTCCACTGGTTGTCAACAGCAAGTCTAAAAGTAGACATCAGTCCACTGATGGTATCTGCCCCACTGTTACGCCCACACCCACTGGTGATTGTATGTGTTGTTGATGTTGGTTGATATTGTTTCAAACCCACACACGGGGTTTCCAAGTTGACCTCTGACTAAGAGCTGGGTTTTTCCTGCTCGTTAACTTTGAGACTGGTTTAAGACGAGGGTTGGACGACCAAGTTATGCAGGAAGTGTTTAAGCACTAAACATATGAATTTATGAAGGCAGTGCAGTGATGAAACTGTGTGTGTGTGTGTGTGTGTGTGCGCGCACTGGTAGAAGTAAATGGTTTTTACTGTTTGTTGTTGAAACAGGCTGCTGGCATCTGTATGCAATGACTCAGCCTGTGTGTGTGTGTGTGTGTCTGTTTTTGTGTGTTTCTCTGCCTCCCACATAGACACACACAGTATTAATGGAGTATCCAGATGAGTAACAGTACTCTGGTCTCCAGTGTCTCCCCTTAGTGGACTTCTTTGTAAAGAAAACACCCAAACCCAGTGGGTAAGCCACAGACTGGTACAATGATCCTTTCTGTACTCGTTAGCAAATCTCAGTGGTTTTTACTGGATTATGCGTAAGGGAAACACGTCCATGCCACTCAAGGTTCAGAGGTCAGGAATGGCGTTGAGAAGGCTGCTGTTGCTCTGAGACACATGCCTCTCATAGTTTCAGTGGCATGGCTGAACAACACCGACTTCTGGCGAAGAAACGGACTCACACAAATCAAAGCAGAATTAAGACAAATAAGGTTCAAACACTAATACTGCATCAGTCTCTAATGTGACAACTAGAAATGTGTTTTTGTAAAACCCCAAAACTTCCACATATAACAGCAGTAAAATGGTATGAAACACCTGACACAGGAAGCTCAGGACACGTTCCCGTTGCTGTGGAAAGCAGTGGTTAGCTATCTTAGTTATCTTAGCAAGAACATGAAGCTGCAGCAGCTGCTGAGGTTCCAAAAGGTTTCAGCACTTCTGTGATAACGTCACCCCGTCTCTACTGGTCTTTATCCACCATGTTGCTGCCATCAGCCACAGATGTTAACAAATCCAACACGAGCATCAAGAACAAAAATGCTTTCTTTTTTATATACTGGAGTTTAAATGGTTTCACTTCCAATCCCTGCATCTGACAGCTCAGTAGTTATTTACTATAAAGCTGTGGCTTCTAAATACAGCACAGCAGCATGTCCTGTACTGTCCTATAATGTGAGACGTGGACAGTGAAGTGTTGGTATGGATCTGTGTGGCAGGACGTTTGCAGATGTGTGTAGTCATCTCCAGCAAACGCTGAAGTTCAGCAGTGCTGTGTCTCTTTAATTCCATACAGATGTGGAGACAGGCTGCTGTTGCTGTGTTACTGCACAGCCCTCATTCTTGGAAAATTGAATGTGATTTCTTCTTCTCTCCTTTTTTTCCTTCCATGTTTATCCCCTGAGCTGCACGACTCGGCCAAGCCACTCTCTCTCTTTCTGTTTCCGTCTCGTCTTTGTGCGTCTATGTCCCTCGACCCTCGTGGAGATCCAGGGGCCGGCTGTGCAGCTGGGGATCAGGACTATCGTTCTGATTGCATTGAATGGAGCCTGACATTGTTTCCTTCTTTTTAAAGCTTGCCTGGGGAACAGTGCAAGAAGCATTCAAATGCTTTCCGTGAGATTCAAATTCAAGAAAATGCTCATGGCCGTCACAAGGAGGCGGAGTCTGACACGCAGTATAATCAGGATCAGAGTTAAACAGTGAGAAACGACTGGACTCAGAATCCAGTCTGTGCTTTCTGCAGGCAAAGAAAACATGTTTTAACTAAATGCAAGTAAACATGTGCATGTGCCTGTATCGTAATAATTCCCTGAAAAGTCATTTCCAGCACAGAAATCTCTACAGTGGAGCGTTATTTATATTTATTATTATTGTTTGTAATGCAAAGACATGCTGGCAGCCCTGAACTTTCTGAACGTCTTTGTTTTTGTCAGTTTTTGTTGCCCTTCCAGGCAGAGGCCACGTTCAGCCCTCCCTACACAGCGCTGTTTTATATTTGACTGCACCTTCGCTCTGTCATACACCTGAAATAGTTTGTATTGTTTCCACCAATCACTTCAGTCTTATACACCACCTAATCACGACAGCAACAGCTGTAAAGCCTTCTCCTGGTAACACATGTATATGTGTAAGGCCAGTTTCACTTTTTAGTTTCAAATAGGGATGCAACGATACCAATTTTTTCAAACCGATCCGATACCGATACTTGGATCTGAGTACTTGCCGATACCGAGTACAAAAACCGATACTTTACCACACAAGTTAAACTTAACCAGTAGTAAAGAAACGACCCCACACAACTCTTTAACACAAACGAAACGTTTACTGAACGTAAGGGCAGAGACAAATACTGTACAACACATCCCTTTTTAAACTCAAATGATATTCCAATTCCTTAACCAAATGAAATACACTGTATAAATGACATAATTCCCTTTCAAATTATATTAAACAACCCAACTTATGTTATCACCTTTTGGTAAGTGACTCACTAATATACACTCCAAAACACGTTATATAAATCCACTAAACATAAAATATTCACACATGGGCCCCACACACACTCACATTCACACTTGTTGCAGGCCTGTTTGTTGCTCACGCCGGACGATGGAGAAAAATCCTCTTCTCCCCAGTAAGAGCACAAAAGTCTGACTTACAGTTCAGCTGATCGGTAGGTCGCCGTTCACCAGTCCCACACTAAATCCACTCCCTGCGGACCCGATGCTGTCTCTGCTACAGCGCGTTAGCGAGTCACTGTCCAGCTCTCTGACAGTCCATAGCGGCTGCCTCCGAGGCGCAGCCAAGCAGTCCGGCTAGCCTGTAGCCTCGGCGGTCGTAGCTGGAAATACAGCACGGTGGTGCGACCATTGAAACAAAAAGTCGCTTCACCCACACTCTGTTGTGAAGCTCTCACACGGTCAGCTTTCTAGCCACACACTCTTTTGTGCTGGTTAACCTCAGTAAAACTAGCCGAGTCTCTCACTTTGGTTCAGCTAACCTCGTGCATCTCCCCATGCAACGCCCCGTTTTATGCTACCTTCACAGGCCTCCAGAAAATTAGAACTCTGAAAATATTTTAACTCCTTCAGAGTTACATACCATAAAATAATACTTTTATGATTAACGTAACAGTTTGATTGCTCTAATTACCTGTATTTACCTTTGCGACATATTACAGGGCAAATTATATTCAGGGTAGAGTTACATCACATAACATCAACTGTGAACACCTTATGTTACCGTGGCGTTTAAGTCCATGGGAATTATGAGTATCGGTTCATGGTATCGGTTAACTTTACGAGTACGAGCACGCACACATTTTACAGTATCGGCACCGATACCCGATACCAGTATCGGTATCGGTGCATCCCTAGTTTCAAATCATTAAAAATAGCAGTTACAATGGTAAATGGTAAATGGCCTGTATTTATATAGCGCTTTACTAGTCCCTAAGGACCCCAAAGCGCTTTACATATCCAGACATCCACCCATTCACACACACATTCACACACTGGTGATGGCAAGCTACATAGTAGCCACAGCCACCCTGGGGCGCACTGACAGAGGCGAGGCTGCCGGACACTGGCGCCACCGGGCCCTCTGACCACCACCAGTAGGCAACGGGTGAAGTGTCTTGCCCAAGGACACAACGACCGTGTCCTTGGACACAACGACCGAGACTGTCCAAGCTGGGGCTCGAACCGGCAACCTTCCGATTACAAGGCGAACTCCCAACTCTTGAGCCACGATCGCCCCGTTAACATTAACGTCACTGCAGAGCGGTCCAGCCTAAACTCCCCCTGCTTTAGACGAAGAGTGTGCAGCAAGCAAAGCTCACAGGGTTTATGTAGAAGGCCGCCTTTGTCTCAGTGCAGGGTCAGGACCACCTGATGTCCTTTTGCTGTGGGCACCAAGCAAGTCTGCTGAGGCGTCTAAGAATGCCGATGCCTTGGGATCGCTTCACCCGTGACTCCACCGCTTCACGAGATAGACTTTATGGTGAAAAAACACCACCTCATGGCTGCTTAGCTCATGGACCACGATGTGCCCCAGATAGGTAAAGCCCTGAAGTGCACATGAGTCCATGCGAAGATGGTGAATGTGGCCTGTAGAGTGGACCAGTCCAAAACAGTCTTAGCACCTCCTGCTCCACCTCCCATGTTTTCAGCAGTCCCACTGACTCCGAACCCTACTTCATTACAGGTGAGCAATCCAAAAGTTTGACTAAATAAGACACCGCCCATCCAGGCAACCTGCACCAACCAGGCAGAGTGTCGCACTGTTCAGGGCAGCTGCACACATGCTTGAGTCGCGCACACTGTCCAGCTCAGTAGCTTACATGGTCCAGGACAGCAGGCGCTGTCCACGTCGGTGCCCTATTAAACACAACATGAACCGAGTACCATGTTCAACCACAACATCTGTTGTTCAGATTAGTCACTGTGACCTTCAAACTTTCACCTGAGCCCAGAGTGAGTCAGTGCACTAGATTTGTTTTCATCGAAACATGTTGGAAATTTATATTTAGACCAACATTAATACTAACAGCATACTATACTATATACTACATACAAGTTGTTTAGTTGTGTGTTAAACTGGGCAGCACGGTGGTTAGCATTTTCGCCTCGCAACAACAAGGTCCTGAGTTCAGTTCCACCATCAGGCCGGGGTCTGTCTGTGTGGAGCTAACATTTATAGAAGAATTATCAACTTAATTAAACAAGTTCAAAACTAAAATATAACCACAGACAGATTGTAATTGTATTATTAAGCACAATATTCTCAGTCTCATGTTTTCCACACACAGGGGGTCTGGTTACTGTACTGTAACCAGACCACATCTGGTGCACTGGATTATAAGGCACACTGTCGATGAACGGGTCTGTTTTCATACATAAGGCTAAGCGAAACAAAACAGTCAAATAAGTCAAACTTTACTCAACTCATTCATCTTGCTTCCTCCACTTCCGTACCATTGATTCATTAATGTTGAATCCTCTGGCAGCTGCTCTATTCCCATGTTGTTGCAGTATATGAATGACTAACCTGGTATTGTGGATGGATTATCTCAGTTGTTCTCCTGACTGAAGTTTGGTCCGTTTACAGCATCCTGCCATGCGATTGCATTTGTCCCTAACCATCAGGAACCCTCACGTTAACTTTTATCGAGTGGAAAAAACTTAGCGTTCATCCTCCGGCTTCACTGTGTTTATGTTATGCTAACATAGCTGTGTCGCTAGCGATCAAATCAAGATGGCGCTGGAGTGACGGCAGCCTTTCCAAGTAGCTCTGCAACACCGCACCTTTTCTTAACTTTTAACTTTTTTAGACTAGGCTTTAAAACTTTATTCACCTTCCTCTAGTTACTCTACTTCTACCTCTTAGATATAACGATACAAGATGGATAATGCACTTTTTAAAACTTCTGGAACCAGCTCCTTCATCTATTTGAGAGCGGAGCTGGTGGCACTAAGAACAAAGGAACAGACCGGCATGCGACACAACATCCCGGCTGAGATAAAGAGGAGCTACAGAGGCTGCAAGGCTGGAGCGAGGAAAGCGGATCACCGGAGGCGATTCAAACCATCAATCCCGACAGTGATAATGGGCAACGCGAACTCGCTACAGAATAAAATGGATGAACTGTGCGCTCTGAACAACCACCGACTATACCGTGAGTGCAGTTTGTTTATCTTCACGGAGACGTGGCTAACCGAGCTAACGCCACAGGCTAATGTAGACCTATGCAGTTTCACATCCGTGAGAGCCGATAGGGGCACACAGGCCAGCGGAAAAAGCAGAGGTGGGGGACTCATTGTCTACGTTAACAACAGATACTGTAATCCTGGACACGTCTCCGTTAAAGTTTCGGTATGCCGTCTGGACCTGGAGCTGCTAGCCGTTAGCTTGCAGCCATATTATCTACCTCGGGAGTTCAGTCATGTGATCTGTGTGTGTGTTTACATCCCTCCGAGGGTCGACGCAGCAGCTGCCTGTGAGAAAATACACACAGTTACAGCAAGACTGCAGACACAACACCCCGAGGCTTTCATTATTATATCTGGAGGCTTTAATCATGTCACACTGGATTCTACTCTGACTGCTTTTCACCAGTTTGTGAATTGTTCCACAAGGAGCAACAGGACAACTGACCTACTGTATGCGAATGTGAGAGATGCATACAGAGCCACCCCCCTCCCCCTACTAGAGAAGTCAGACCACAACCTGGTTTACCTACAGCCACAATACACACCCCTCGTCCAAAGGCAGCCTGTCACAACACGCTCCATCAGGAGATGGACCCCAAAAAAGGAGGATGCTCTGAGAGACTGCTACGACACCACAGACTGGGATGTGCTTCTGAGCCCAGATGGTGAGGACATAGAGGGGGCGACACACTGTCTGACAGACTACCTCAGCTTTTGTGTGGACACAGTCGCCCCTGCTAAGACGGTACGGTGTTATCCTAATAACAAACTGTGGGTAACACAGGAAGTCAAAGCTGTCCTCAACATGAAGAAGAAGGCTTTCAGGAGCAAAGTGAAGGAGGAGATGAAAGCAGCACAGCGGGAGGTGAAACGCTGCCTGAGGGAAGCAAAGGACACCTACAGGAGGAAGGTGGAGCAGAAGTTGGAGAGGAACAATATGAGGGAGGTCTGGAATGGTGTGAAAACCATCACAGGCCACAACACCAAGAACAGCACAGTGGGGGGGACTGTGGAGGCAAACGAACTCAACTACTTCTTCAACAGGTTTGACCAGCCCACAACCCCCCACCCTCACCTTTACTACAGAGCGCTCTCCACTCTCCTAGCCCCAGAAAGGCAGCAGGCCCAGACAAGGTGTGCCCTAGGATACTAAAGGTGTGTGCTGCTGAACTTGGGGAGCAGCTACAACGAGTCTTCAATCTCAGTCTGTGACTGGGGTGAGTGCCCGCCCTATGGAAGACATCCTGCATCGTCCCGGTCCCCAAAAGGAACCGGCCCAATGAGCTGAATGACTTCCGACCGGTGGCACTGACGTCACATCTTATGAAGACTCTAGAGCGGCTCTTCCTCAACCTCCTCCGACCTCAGGTACAACATTCCCAGGACCCACTACAGTTCGCATACAAGGTGGATGTCGGAGTGGAGGATGCCATCCTGTACCTCCTACACCGAGCCCACTCACACCTGGACAAGGGAAAAGGCACGGTCAGGATCCTGTTTCTTGACTTTTCCAGTGCCTTTAATACCATCCGGCCCTGTCTGCTCCAGGAGAAACTAAACAGGATGCAGGTGGACCCCTGCCTGGTCGCTTGGATCTCCGACTACCTCACTGACAGACCACAGTACGTCAGGCTGGAGGACATCATGTCTGACACTGTGGTCAGCAGCACAGGAGCACCACAGGGAACTGTGCTGTCCCCTCTTCTCTTCACCCTGTACACCTCTGACTTCTGCTACAACTCTGAATTGGAGGTGGAGGTGGAGGTGGTCACCACATACAAGTACCTCGGGCTGTGGGTGGACAACAAACTGGACTGGTCATGCAACACAGAGCACCTGTATAAAAAAGATCAAAGCCGACTGTACTTCCTCAGGAGGCTGAGGTCTTTTAACATCTGCAGGAAGCTCCTGAGGATGTTTTACCAGTCGGTGGTTGCTGGAGTACTTTTCTATGCTGTGGTGTGCTGGGGGAGCAGCACAGCAAAGAAGGACTCATCCAGGCTGGAAAAACTGATCAGGAAGGCTGGCTCTGTGGTCGGCATGAAGCTGGACACTCTGGTGTCAGTGGCAGAGAAAAAAGATAAGATAAGATAAGATGACCTTTATTAGTCCCACAGGTGGGAAATTTGTTTTGCAAAGTGCAAAGTTATGTAGCAGAAATTAGAAAACACTGGAAAGCAATAAAATACAATACAATAAAATACCATATACAATAGAATAAAATGGAAATACAAATACTAAATACAACTGAGTAGGAAAATACAAAAATACAACTTCGTCAGAAGAAGAATTGCACATATAGCAGTCTTATTGCACATGTGTGGATGTGTGTGTTTGATCAGTTGAAGTCTTTGTTGTGGAGTCTGACAGCAGTGGGGAGGAAAGACCTGCAAAATCTCTCCGTCCCACACCGTGGGTGCCGCAGTCTCCCACTGAAGGAGCTGCTCAGTGCTGTCACAGTCTCCTGCATGGGGTGGGAGATGTTGTCCAACAGGGATGACAGCTTAGCCACCATTCTCCTGTCACTCACCACCTCCACTGGGTCCAGAGGGCATCCTAGAACAGAGCTGGCCCTTCGGATCAGCCTGTTCAGTCTCTTCGTGTCCCCAGCAGAGATGTTGCCGCCCCAGCAGACCACACCATAAAAGATGGCTGAGGCCACCACAGAGTCATAGAAGGTCTTCAGGAATGGGCCCTCCACTCCAAACGACCTGAGTCTCCGCAGCAGGTACAGCCTGCTCTGCCCTTTCCTGTAGAGGGCGTCTGAGTTATGAGTCCAGTCCAGTTTGTTGTTCAGATGAACACCAAGGTACCTGTAGCTGTCCACAGCCTCGAATGTCGAAAAAGACACTAAAGAAACTGCTGGACATTATGAACAATGCTGGGCATCCTCTGCACACGGCCATAAACAACCAGAGGAGTCTGTTCAGTGACAGGTTGCTTCTCCCAAAGTCAAGAACCAACAGACTTATAAACTCCTTTGTCCCACACGCCGTCAAACTGTTTAACCCCTCTCTGGAGGGGAGAGGGAGGGGAAACAGGAGGACAAAGGAGGGGGGGACAACTAAGCTGTAGTGCCTTTTCAATGTGCAATAGTTTTTGTTAAAATCCAACAGTGCAATAGACTTCAATAATTGAAATGTGCAATTCCCTTGTATTCTTATTCCTATTTATTTTATTTATCCCTTTGGTATACACTTTATTTATATATGTCTCTGTATTTATATATGTGTATATATAGTATTCTGCTCACATTCTGTAACCTCTGTCAGTGCTGTGCTATTTGGAAACCGAATTGCCCAGAGGAACCCACCCGAGGGATTAATAAAGTTTTATCTAATCTCTAATCTGATCATGTAGCACATCATTATATACCGGCTAGCCCAACTTCAGTAGCCCGACAAACGTCACTGCTGTTTACTTTCTGTCTTCATTTATGTTGAAAACTTAAAATATTGGATATATAAAATATAGATTTATAAAATATATAAAATTCCAACATTTGTTTATCAGTTTTAATTTTTTCAGAAATCCTCTCAGTCAGAACATGTTTAGGTGGAAGCTAGCGAGCTAACTTCCTGCTAACTTCTAACTCCGTTAAATTGAATAAATCCTGTCTTCATGGATGCCTGGATGTTAAACTGAATTGTTACACGACTTTAGGTTTTAATAAGTTCGTGTTCAAACAGAACAGAATGCTGCCATTTACAAAATAGTAACTATTCCGTTACAGAAGATTCCAGAGAAAACTGGAAAAGCACATGTTTACTGCTTTGCACTTCTTTTTCTGCTTTCCTGCTAAGTACAGCACATCGCCGCCTGTTTCCCCACATCTGCAGATCTCCGTACACGGAACAAGGAAACTTGGATTTACTGAGAACAGCAACAAACTCTGGAGGTTAATGTGTTCGAATGACTGGATCGTAGGTTGAAACTTGTGAATGATGCAGTGAGTAATGGTCAGATAAACGTCAATGTTTTTACACTCCCTATCATCACCAAGCAGCGTTATCTCCTCTGTCAGGAATGTCAGGTGCTTAAAGTGAAAGTCAGGTCATCCTGATTGTTTAAGAGAGAAGACACAACAATTTCAATCTCCTTTAACTGCATTCTAAATACAAGCCATTTAGTTGGTCTACACTGTGGAGCCAAAAGTAAGGCTTAAAGACTTGAGCTTGACATCAGGTAAAAGTAGATTTGTTTGGTTTTACAGACGCACGTGGTGGCTACACTTTAAATGACTTGTGAAACACATCTATTATGAATGTGAAGAATCATTTTCTCAGGGTTTTATTTGATTTCTGATTTGGGCATCTGTTTTATGACAGAACTGAAAATCTGTTAGTAAGACTATGAGTAATACTTGGAAGTACAATTAAGTATATTACATGTAATTAATTAATTTTGCATGATTGTTACATTGTAAACAACATTTTACACAAGAGATCATTTAATATCTTAAATAAAAAAACTGCAAAACTTTATAATAATAATCAGACATCAGAAACAATTTGTGTTCCTTTGAAACACAAACCAAATGTGGCCCGCCAACTCATTTATGTGAGGCGCGAGATAGGGCTGTTCGATATAACGATATATATCGGATGACGATATAAAAACGTCTATCGTTTCATTTTACGCTATCGTTTGTTTCGTGGTGTCGCAAAATAAACTGTTTACGGCAATATTTTTTCATCATTTTGATGGTCACTGTAGTGGCTATATGAATTTCTTAAAGTTCTCTCTTTCTCTTATATTTAATATAACCACACTACGGACGGACAAGCGCTTGTTTTTTATGCGTTGTCGTTAGCAACAACGACGGTAAAACCACAGCGTGTCCGCTTGTTTATTTTCCACATAAACCTTTCACAATAAAGCTCAAGATCCTGTTGAGACTTTTCAAAATAAAACGAGTCACGTGAAAGATGCAGAGTATTAACGGATGAGAAGCAAAAAGAGCCGCCAGGTGCTAAAAATAAACCTTAGACTCAAACGTTAGAACAGACTTTTCTCCGCAGCACGCCGTGTAATAAATACTCACAAAGAAAACGGCGGCCGTTACAACTTACGTCTAAAATGTATAGTTCCATGCATCAGTTAAAACACTCGACTCCAGGTACACGACGCCCAGCTGGAAACACTTCACCCAAGTCGAGATGCCCGAGATTCACAGAATTTACAGGAAATGTTACATTTTTGTAATTTATATCGTTATATCGACGATAGATGTCTTAATATCGGGATATGAGATTTTGGTCATATCGCACAGCCCTAGCGCGAGAGCTTGTGCATGATTGTCTTCAAATCGGTTTCCTGTATGCTGCTTGAAAGTGCACGTTGACCGTCAACTACATCTACCATGATGCATTTCGATCATGTGAACTCCAATGCCCCCGGTACGGCGGGCGAGAGGGAGAACATCTAGTTTAACGTGACGTACCGCCGGATCTTTTATTTAAATATAGATGTGTATCCACGGAAACGTCAGAATCTCCACTGAAAGCTCATAAAACCATTTCAGTGACCACCAAAAAGCTAAAACGGCAAACGATTAAAGAGGAGCTAAACAGATCTCACAAAAAAATGGAGACGCAAAGCGTGGCTCCCACGTACAGGACACGCCCACCGAGTGCAGAAAGCCCAAATCTCACAGATTCTGAAAGTCCAGATTTCGTCACTCTCCGACTGAAATTTGCTGAACCATAAGCAAAACGAGACCAAAACTTCACGTTTGAAAAACAGAATTCCCTCTTAGTTCGGCTGCGTTGCTTCCATCATGATCGCACTTTCTGCACAGCTCTGTCCCTCAGTGTGCTTCAAAAATCTCTGTTTTCTGCCTTCTTCACTTGCTTATTACGCACCAGGCCATCGTTGTTTTCTTTTCCCCCAAACAATGACATGTGACACAAAGGAGGGTTTCACTGGTCCACTCCAGATCAAAGTGGGCTGTGGCCTGTGATAGATAGTTTGTAGTGTGACAGCTCGGCTCAAAGAGAGAGCAGCAATGATACTGTTAGTGTGAAACTCTACTTCTGTGTCCATTCAACACTCAGTGTGACAGTGAAGATGTTTTCACTTATTCACTGAAAATGAACAGAAGCTGCTGTCAAAGGGAAATGCATCAAACTGTCCAGCTGAGTGGGTTACGTGACATGACCCACTGGATACCCCAGTACACCCAGTGGACCACCTGCTGGATCCAGCTGCATAAGGGGGTCTTGGTTTGACCTCCCACACATCATAGCTGGTCTCACTACCATCTTGTAAATCTTTCCTTTCACTCTTTCTGACAGCAGTCTCTGCCCACTTGACCCTGGCTCCGCCCTCGTCTTGTGTGCGGTCCATGCTTTTAGATGGGTGACCAGCGGTGTTTAAGCTCACTACCTCTCCTCCTTGCATCTTCAACTTTACGCCTGCCTCCCTGTCATACACACACACACACACACACGTAACAGATGTGTGATGATTGTATGATTACAGGCAGAAAGACTGAGGTTAACTCCTCAGAAGCTTTTCATTGTAGTAGTGAGTGGTAACCAGTGCAGTGCTGATAATGTCCCGTAGCCTTTCATGTCTGAAGCAGAAGACATTGGAGAGCACGTGTGTGTGTGTTTGTGCGTCTGACTCGAAGAGCTTGTGTTGATTCTGTCATTTAACTGCTCGCACAGAGTGAGAAATGTACAGGGACAGATAGGTTTGGGGTTTGTTGGTTGGTCGTCTTGATGTAAATGCTGACATACAGAGCTGTGTGTGTGTTTGAAGACTGTATCGATGCTGCCTGTTTTCCGTACAGGAAGCAGTGAACCTGTGCTTTTGCGTGTTAATGTTATGGCTCGTAGTCCTCCTGGAACAGCCACTGTTTTTCTGTGCTCACTCTATCACATGTGAAAACACACAATCTCATACGTGTACCACGTCCAAACCAAACCGCAGCTACCTTTTTATATCCAGGCAGCTCTCCGGGACAGATGGAAAGTATGTGAGCCTTCCTCCTGTCTCTGTGTGGATCCCAAACACTGTCTGGATGGACATGGGGCGACGCTCGGATATAACAGAGGGCCACGCTCAGACCTATGCTGCTCATGGCATTAGCCAACTTGGATATGATAATTATGGACTTTTTCTGTGCAGTGAATTTTGAGAAACAGAAGCTAAATAGAAATCCACATAAGAGTTAAGTCTGGCTGCCTTTTCACTGTGGAGTTGGAAGCTCAAATCCTCTGCTTGCTTTGGAAAAATGTGGGGATGGAAAGAATGAATGAGGAGTGTGTTCACCTCCTCCAGCAGCTACTCTGTAGGTGTCTTTAGGCAGGAACTTCTTTGCTATGTTAAAAACAGATTCATGCACTCTTTTCCTGTTAAGCAAATCTTTATTCTTCTGATGCAGAGTGGCTCAGCATAGAGCACTGATGCTGTGCTGGTCCATGATATTTCCATAAGCTGCAGTGGTAACATTTAGCTTGTCTTTATGATGGTTTAGTCAGTGCGTACTGATGTCATAAACCATAATCACATTTACTTGGGTCAGTATCATAAGGCCTTTGGTTCTGGTAGATTAGGGTTAACAGGTTAGGTTAAAGTTGATGTTGGAAGCAGCACTAGGGTTTGTGTGATCGTGTTTTCACTGCGTGTCAGTCTGTGTGATTGTTATTAAGTGTAGGCTGGATTCCAGGTTAAGAGGCTGGGTGGAAAGTATCACCAGTATTCTAATTTCCTTTTTATTCTCTGAGTATAATACAGTGTAATATAATGCTACACAGACTCGGGTATTTTGGTGCCTGCAGGGGTGACTGTGTGGTCATTGGGTTGCTGTTGTGGCGAGGACCGAGGTCAGGATCAGACCCATCACCTGATTTCCACCAGGCTGGGATTCGGCTATCGTTGCATTAACATCAGGGTCAGGGCTGTCACCTTATAGGGTTTAAAACAGTTCACTTCACTTATTAATAGTCATTTATAATAATTGCTATGGCAGACAGGGGTGTGGGGAGCCCAGGTGTGGAGCTCATCCGGATTACGGCGAGTGACGGGAAGTCAACAGCCCTCGGTGGGGGCTCCAGGTGACCCTGAGCAAAGCAGAGACAAACAAAGCTGCAGGCGAGCATTAACTTTCTCTCTTTTACTCATCTCGGCTGGAGTTGGACTAAACAACAAGCAAGTCGTAACTTTTACAGCGAAAATAAGAAAAAAAGCGTCATAGGAAAAATAATATCTAAATTTGTTAAAAAATTCCAGTTATTGTGTTCATGTTATTTGGATCACATATTTAGTGAACAACAATTTTGGATTCAGGAAACAGGCAAGGCTGTCATCTGGCCTAATGTATCTCTTTAGGTGTCATCACGCTCCAGTGATAGTGCAGCAGTGCAGTGCATCCCTCATTAGTCTGTTTAAAGCATCCAGATGACCTGTTACAAATTCTTTTACAGACAAAAACAGAAATGAAAGGAAACCTCTGCTCTGGCTTCCTCCCATACTTTAAAGACATCTGTAAATCAGTCAGGTTAGACTGGTTACCGTGGGTGTGGGTGAAGTGGGCAGGATCATCCTAATCCTGTATGAATATGTCTGAAAACTCTATACGTTGCTTTAATCTAAAGCACTTTAAGTGTTCATTAATGCCGGTGCATTGTACCGCCTAGAAGAGGCTGTGTGTACCAGTGATTTAAATGACTGAAAAGTTGATGGTTCAACTCCAGCTCCTCTCTTTCTCAGAAAGGTAACTAAGAAAACTGGTTAGAAATAGTCTCAGAAATGTAAGTGTAACCAATCAGCTGTGGAGGTTCTTAGATTAAAGGCTGGAACTCACACCACAGACTCATGCTATACCCCTCAGTTTAGCACAGTAAAGGTGGTCATACCAAATATTGACTATCAAGCTCATTAGAACTGTATAAACTCTGGTTTTGCCCGATTATATTCTATAATATCACATTTCTACATTTCAATGAATCTCACATTTTCCTAACAAAATATAAAGAAATGGGGGGGTCAAGACTTTTGCATGGTACTGGGTCACTGGGATAGTGAGGTGAAGCGGGGCCTGCTGCCTGTCTTTGCTGTGAACTTGTTGGAACTGGACCCGCTCTGGTAGATTTAGCTGAGTCAGATTCGGTGGCTCCTCCTCCTCAACTGTCTGCTTTGTTAATTATATGATAAGCTGCAGGAATCTGTAGAAGCGTGTGTCATTTCTATGTATGGGAATATGTGCCTGAGCATGTTTTTCACTTGGTAAGTATTGCTTGCCTTTCCCCGTCTTGTACTTGTGTGTGTGTGTGTGTGTGTGTGTGTGTGTGTGTGTGTGTGTGTGTGTGTTCTTTGTACAGTCTCAAAAAAAGACAGAAAGTAGTCGGGGGGGAAAAACCCCCTCTGCTGTGGTCACGGTGTCTTCACCCTTTTCCTGTTTCTCTCACATGTTGAGGAGGTTGTCCTTGGTTCCTAGTTATTGTTTCTGGCAAGAGTCATTTTAGCTGAGGACCGAAGTGGAAAGTTTCAGTTTTATTGTACGTTTAGCTTGGGTGTCACAGTGTACGTGTAGAAGGAACGTTTTTAAACACTGTAACGTAATAGGAGCTAAAATGGTCTGTTTTTGGAGCCTTTCTTTGGGTCCTGGCTGTCAAGCACAGCTGTGGATACTCAGGGTGGCCTCACCTGGGGAACCTTCACTCTGACCCTGTTATACTTTACACTGTATTTTAGTCCAGCATTAATCTGTAATGTTGTTAAAGGTTTTAAAAGCTAACGTGAATCTGTGTGCGTGGGTGTGTGTGTGCTTGTAATGGTAAATGGCCTGTATTTATATAGTGCTTTACTAGTCCCTAAGGACCCCAAAGCGCTTTACATATCCAGTCATCCACCCATTCACACGCACATTCACACACTGGTGATGGCAAGCTACGTTGTAGCCACAGCCACCCTGGGGCGCACTGACAGAGGCGAGGCTGCCGGACACTGGCGCCACCGGGCCCTCTGACCACCACCAGTAGGCAACGGGTGAAGTGTCTTGCCCAAGGACACAACGACCGAGACTGTCGGAACCAGGGCTTGAACTGGTAACCTTCCGATTACAAGGCGAACTCCCAACTCTTGAGCCCACGATCGCCCACTAGCCCACGATCGATGTGTGGGTGTGAAGGCCATCTTCATTCTGTGAAGTAACATTTCTGTTTTCCAAAGAAAGATGTCAAAAAAAGAAGCTGACACGTTGTTTGTTAAAGTTTCATACTTATTGTTCAGATGAGACGGCTGCTTATTTAACTGATGCATGAATAAGTGTATCGCCTTAAATGTAAGAACTACACCACATAGAACTGAAGGTATTGATTGGCTATTGGTATTAACTGCAATCAGCCTAAACAAGATAATATTAGCTCCTGTTTGCTGTTAGCTGTTAGCCTTAACCAGGTGGCTTTGACCCTCCAACTCTAATTTTGTTTTTTTCTGTGTGTTGTTCTCTTGGTTTTGTACATGAAGCAGGCAGCAGTTGCTATATAAGCGGGCTGGGTATGCTAACCCTATGGTTAGGGCTTTGTTTTCTTTATTTTTTTCAGTTTTGTTTCCTTCACACAGTTCTGTAATACTGACACGGCCACTCTGTCATAATGTCACTTCACAAGCTTCTGTGTGGTTTTCTGTTTGATAGATTTAATGGAAAAGATAACGGAATGTATGGATAATAAGAGGTTTCTTAGATCTAAAGAAGGCGTTTGATACTGTTAATCATGAAATTCTAATAAAAAAAATGGAAAGGTACGGGTTTAGGGGAGTGGTATGGGCCTGGTTAAAAAGCTAAGTAGGGAATAGGCAACAATATGTACAAATACATGAATATAAATCTAATTTGATGGATATAGCTTGTGGAGTACCTCAAGGCTCAGTACTGAGTCCAAAAATGTTTATTATGTACATAAATGATATCTGCAGAGTATCGCAGATTTTAAAGTTTGTAATATTTGCAGATGACACAAATATACTGTGTTCAGGTGTGGAATTGCCACAGGCTTTGGAGATGATCACACAGGAATTAACGATATTAAAGAAGTGGTTTGATATAAATAAACTATCATTGAATCTAGATAAAACCAGATTTATGTTACTTGGAAACCAAAAGAAAAACATCAAAGTAGAAATATGTGTTGACAATGTATATTTAGAAAGAGTAAATGAAATAAAATTTCTTGGTGTGATCACTGACCACAACCTCTGTTGGAAGCCACACATTACTTATGTTCGGGGGAAATTGGCACGGGGCATTGCCGTCCTGGGGAAAGCAAAGCAAATATTGGATCAGAAAGCACTGCACATATTATACTGTGCTTTACTACTGCCGTATATGAGCTACTTGAATAAACACATACAAAAGTAACACACAAACAATAACTATAATACAGAAAAGGCCCATTAGATTAATAAATAATGTGGGGTACAGGGATCATACAAATGCACTCTTTATCAAAATGCAAGCTATTAAATTCCAAGACTTGGTGAAGCTTAAAACAGTGCAAATAATGTATAAAGTAAGAAATTAATTGCTTCCAAAAGAAATCTATAAATTGTTCATAGAAAGAGAAGGTGGGTATAACTTAAGAGGGAAATGGAATTTAAAAATACAACGTGCTAGAGCAACTTTAAAAACTATGTCTATCTCAATTGCAGGAGTTAAATTATGGAAAAGTCTAACAGAAGAAATAAAAGAAAGTAAAAACATAAACCAGTTTAAAATAACATATAAAAAACTAATTTTAAATAATTATAAGAATGAAGAAAACAGGGTTAACCCAGGGCGGTAATGTTGCTGGTAATGGTTTTGTAGTTCTTTTTTTGTTTTGTTTTGTTTTTTTTGTTTTTTGTTTTCATAACTTGTGAATCTGCAAATTTACACATTCTGTCTTTTTCATATGAAAGAAACTATACTGTGGTGGGGCTTGCTTATTTCTTGTTTTTGATTTATGTATGTTTGTTTTGTTTTGCTTTACTTTTGCTTCATATGTTGTTTGTTTAATTTAAGACTAAAAGAAAATTAAATGAATGAGAGGTAAAACTTGAGGGGGTAGGGACAAATAAGTATATACTTCTGCCTACTCCTTTTCAAACAAATAATGGAATGATATTTTGTAATGATTGTGAAGGCACATGTTTGGAATGTTTGAAATGAAAATGAACTGAACTGAACTCAACAGATTTCATCTATCGTGGGTTATTTTTAGAAGGTAACACCAGCGATAAATGAGGGACCGCTGTACTGGCTGATTGACATTATTAGCTTTGTATTTTTCATTGTTCTTAATAATTCTGGACACTTTCTGTGAGTGGATCTGCTGATAACTTCTACAGTCAAACTGCTGCAGCAAACAGTTGGAGATGATTGCGACTGTGTGCAGTAAACTTACTGTGACCAGAGTACAACTGGTTGGCAGCCAGTTAATACTGACTGCGATCTGATGGCAGTCTGTCTGTCTGTAAGTTAGATAGCAGCAGATGGCCCCGCCCCTCCCTGAGCCTGGTTCTGCCGGAGGTTTCTTCCTGTTAAAAGGGAGTTTTTCCTTCCCACTGTCACCAAAGTGCTTGCTCATAGGGGGTCATATGATTGTTGGGTTTTTCTCTGTATCTACTGTACAATATAAAGCGCCTTGAGGCGACTGCTGTTGTGATTTGGCGCTATATAAATAAAATTGAATTGAATTGAAAATTGAATTGATTAGCAGTTATTTACAGAGTGATTGGAGATAGTCTGAGTGGGACTGTGATTATGTGGCAGATGGCACCACCGGGCAATCGCCGTGGGTTTGAAAGTTGTTGCCCCGAGGTTATGGGTGTCGCCTGCTCAGTCTCTTGGCAACCAGTTAGTTGCTGCAGCTGCTTTCAATCGATCTCTGACTGCAAAAAAAATAAAATCAAAGGTCCAACATGAGCACTCCAAATCCTTTCTGCCTGTTGTGGTAATATAAGTGTTGGGAATGTAGTCCACCCAGGCAGGTTTGCAGACCACCTTCTTTGCTCTTCTTCCTCCTAGCAGCAGTTTAACCCAGTAGCTCAGTGACGTTGCATTAAGTGCCTGAGAAGGTGTTTACTCTGTGTTTGCAGCATAGGCGAGTGCTGTGAATCTTCCTGACAGTTCTGCAGTGTGACACCACTGCAGCATCACTGTATGCGCCTTTGAACAGTTCTATGTTGGTGAACCTAAAACCTAAGCAGGCTTGTGTTTGCCCTTCAGCTCGGCTCCAGCAGGCTGTCGCAATCAGCAGCCGGCCTTCAGATTGCAGTGCCTGGATGTACATTGAGGTGGCATTGTTAAAGGTGCCACTTGGCTTCCCGCATGTGTGAGTGAAAACTGTGACTTGGGACAAACTTTTCTGTCCTCATTCAAACTGTGCCGACACTTATTCTAGTTAAGAAAGTGCCCACTGGAATATTTCAGACTTGATATGACAGCTAGCTAAAATAGAGCAACAGATGCTCTCATTTTCCACGCTTGAACCAGCGAGTGCTGCGCTTGTGCCGATGGTCACCAGTGGAGAAATGACACTGTGCCGCTGAGGAAATACTGTGCACGTATTTGCTGTGTCAGCAGTCATATTGGATGTAGAGGAAATAATACCCTGACACATGAACAGGGTTTCCTGTAGTGTAGGTGTCAGCTTACTTCCAGGAAACTTGATATTTTGCAACAGCAGTTAGAAAATCAGAAAAGTAAATCCATGTGTGTCATTTTAATCCAGTGACAAAATGATTTTTCATTCATGTTTATGTGGAGTTCAATTTAGTTGTCTATTTAAAAAAACTTTGAACGTTTCCAGTTTCATTCTGTCTGATTGGATGTGCCCTCTGGCAGTGCGTACCCATCTGAATAACAATTTAAGGAAAAAAAATGGCCCACTGCAGATTTAACCCTGGGGCGTGCTTGCTCGTCTGCGTGCTCATCTGCATGCTCTTCTGTGTGCCAGCTCAGTAGTCGGTATAGGAGGATGCACGTAGTGACGTGACCTGACAGCAGGACTGTGTAGGTTCACTTGTTTGCTTGCTGGTTACTGGGCAGATTAGTTTACAGCAGTGCTTCTGGACCAAGCGTTCATCTAATAAAGCGCTGAATGCCGTTCATTGTGTTTCACACTGTGGTGTTGGAGGCACGTGTATTAAAGCGTGGGTCTGACGTGTTCTCTGTAACAGCTGTGTGGTGGGTTGAGGGGATCTAGCAGCCCATGCTTCAGCCTTTCCAGTTTGTAGGATCTCATTCTCGTGGTATTTTTCCTTTGTCTCATGGAACACACGTCTAATAATAATCCTGTGTATACTCTGCTGATGTCTTTATTCTTAAAGCATTTTATTCTGTGTGCCTGGCCGGGTTCTCCTGACAGTGTGGGACAGTAGTCTCCTGCAGCTGCTGTGGGCTGAACAGTGCTGACGGGTGCCATGGTGCTCTAAATAGGTGCGTTGGGGGTTTCTACCAGCCCTTGCCTCAAGCTTCTCACTTTCAAACATGTCACACGCACACTGGTGTTTTTATAGCTACGAGGATGCTCACTGACACCACCGAGTCCCTAAACCCAAAGCAGGGATTATTCTTGGTTGGACAGCTGCACACGCCACACGTGAGCTGTCATTGTGTTAGACTTTTTTGAAG